>NC_082402.1:7265178-7408543 GCF_031168955.1 Gadus macrocephalus | reverse complement strand
CTCGATTGGAGTCATAACATCTGGTTAGTTTATTAGTACAATTAAAAACTGGTCTGTTTGTTTGTAATTAAATTTCCAGATTAGGGGATTGCATAATTGTTCATAGTAGACGCTAGAATAAAAGATTAACATGCACCAGAACGATGTTTAGTGAATGTGTTGTTCCAGTCGGAATATTTTTGTCGGCGCACCAGGGTCTTGTTCTTCAGGTAACGGAGAGGCAGTCTGGTAAATAAAGACCATTTTCTCTCATTTTCTTCTTATAATGATTATGACATTAAGGCGTTTGCACACGTTCATATATTTCAAGAAACCTGTGTGGTTATTTTAAAATAAAAATCTGAAATTACTTGGATATTTAGGCCTACCCTTCCCCTGTCGGCTAGGCTATATGAGCTAATCAACCCATCGTTGCTGGTTACTTGGATGTCACCAAAATAAAGAAAACTGACAAGTCCACTTGGATTAGTAAAATGGTCCGTAGCACTGTGCTAGATGTTTCAGACTAGATATAATAACGATGTTATTTTGACAATCAACCAACTAGAGCCCCAACATAATCAAAACCAGGAAAGGTTCCGCCCATACTGGCTCTTATTATAACATCCGTGTTTTCTACCAGCTTCAGTCAAAGAGGAAGACGTGTGATGAATATCTATGAGAAACAGGAACACACTAATAAAAACAATGATATGCATTATTAAAAGCCTGCAGTTTGTGTTTCCTGTCTCTATTCAGTACATGCTCAAAAGAAATGAGTCATTAACCAAAAATTACTCAATTTTCACCAGTCCTTTTTCGGAACATGTAATTTATTTAAGGTCATGGAGTTTGCTGAGCTGATAAAGACCCCCCGGGTGGATGGGGTGGTCCTCCATCGTCCCTTCATGCCCACCGTAGAGGGGACCCTGTGCCTCACCGGACACCACCTCATCCTCTCCTCCAGGCAGGACAATACAGAAGAGCTGTGGCTGCTTCACTCCAACATCGACTCCATAGAGAAGAGGTGACATGCTGTTAACCAGCCGACTTGTTCTAATACAGTTCTGGTTCGATGCATGTGATAGTTTTTACTATTGATACAGGAGAGCTAGAAATCTACCCTAAAAAACTGCCCCCCGATGCTACCAATATAATCATAATTATCCTATGTGATTGCATATCACATATTCATTAATCAGATTTTATCATATTCTTTCTTTAGTTCCCTACTATTTTGACACTGCTGCATGTTTGAGTCAGCACGTTTACTCTCTCTAATATAAGTAATAGATGTAATTATTTATTTAATTAATCTAATTAATTTGCTGATACTAAAAATACATACTCCTAACATTGGCAGTGGATTCAGAATAGTGAATCAGTGTTGGTTTGTTGTCCCTCCATCAGGTTTCTTGGGTCTCTAGGAACTATCATTGTCAAATGTAAAGACCTGAGGATGATCCAACTAGACATTCCCGGCATGGAGGAGTGTCTGAACATCGGCAGCTCCATTGAGGTTAGACATTAGCTTGTGCTTCGATGGTTTACAACATACACACCAGTGATTCCACTTCATGCATCCAGCAGTTGCACAGCGCCACCGATGGATTAATAGGGCCACTGCAATCATCATATTTTTATTTTTTTTAAATCAAATGTGATTAATAACACCGCCCCTCAATAATAATTGCAAGGAAAATATCGCTGTTATATGTTATGTATCAATTAGTTGATTAAGAAAAGTCAAGCACAACATCATAATCTCTGACCTTTTTTGCAGGCTCTCTCCACACTTGACTCCGTCTCCCTGATGTACCCCTATTTTTACCGGCCCATGTTCGAGGTGATTGAGGATGGCTGGAACTCATTCCTCCCAGAAGATGCCTTCAAAGACCTAGAGGCCATGGTAAGGGGTTATTAGACCTGGAAGAGAGTCGTTACACGCCCCTCTGCTTGTTAGGACGAGCTCTTTTTCAATTGCCTTCTTTAAAGCCTGAGTGAATGCGTTGCTGTTAATGAAAATTCATGCTTCATGGTTCAATTAATAAGGCTGTTGGGTTTGGGCCTTTTATCCAAGGACTCCTGCCGGTAGGTTGTGCAAAACCAGCCACTTACTCCCCCCCCTCAATTCAACCTCTGCTTTTCTAGACTGACGAGTGGCGCCTGAGCGAGGTGAACCGGGACTTCAGGGTGTGCACCACGTATCCCCCGCTGGTGGCTGTGCCCAGGGATGTAGACGACGACACTCTTAGGAAAGCGGCCGGGTTTCGCCACGGCGGTCGCTTCCCAGTGCTTAGTTACTACCACAAGAAGAACGGAATGGTGGGCTCCATGTGCAATGCTACGGTTCACATAGGTCACCGGGCCTTTTGACTGTCAAGAACATACACATTGAGTAGCCTATGCAGCGTTATGAATAACTATACACACTTTTATTTTCAATCTTAATTTTTAGGTATTATATTAATGTATTCCTAGAATAACGTGTATTATTCATGCCACGAAAATATTAGCTCACATTACATCCATGACAGCATGCATTGGGCTTTCATGGTTGGGCTATTCTTGCGACTTCAGTGACATGACGTTGAGGTTATGCAACTTAAAAATGTCTTCAATTAGAGACCACACAGACTTTACTATTAATATTTTGTCATTTAGTATGTGCTTTTATCTCTAGCAGCTTAGAGTGAACACAGATACAGGTCATTAATGAACAAGTATGGGTTAGGTGCATTTGGCTCAAGGATGTGTGGCAGATGGCATCGTGATATAGATGTTGACCTAGTGATACAATTTGGTGTCTGGGGGGGGGGGGGGGGGGGTAGAGAGTCTAGTTGTTAGTGTGTTTGTCTCCCAGCCTCATATTTTTCATGTATTTCAAGACACAAGATAACGTACACTGTTTTTGTGTAAGAGCCAGTACCTGACAAAAACACACAGACTTTACTTTATTACAATTTATTCATTTAGTATGTGCTTCTATCTCTAGTGGCTTAGAGTGAACACAGAAACAGGTCATTAAATGTGACATATTATTCCTACAGGTATGAGTGTGGTTCGCCGTTACAAGCCTTTTTGAAAATCTACGTTGACTTGTGATGTCAGAAGAGGCAGATTTTCAAAGCGGCTTGTACCGGCAAATCCCCCTCACACCTGGTGGTATAATATTTTCACCTTTGAGGAACTAGTAGGGGTCAGGGGCCTTTGGCTCCAGGATGCCTGAAGGCAGGCCGTGGACATCGGGGATCGAACCCAATATATTTGACCCCCCACCCCCTCTCCCCAGGTGATGATGCGGTCGGGGCAGCCTCTGACCGGCACCAACGGGCGGCGCTGCAAGGAGGACGAGAGGCTGATCAACGCCACGCTGCGGCCGGGCAAGCGCGGCTACGTCATCGACACGCGCACCATCAGTGTGGCCCAGCAGGCCAAGGCGCGCGGGGGGGGCTTCGAGACGGAGGCCAACTACCCCCAGTGGAGGAGGATCCACAAGGCCATCGAGAGGTGGGTGCTCACCAGGGACAGCGACACTTTTCATTTATTTTTTTAACAGTTCTGTACACAAAGTTCTCCCTGTGTGACCACCAGATCAGCTGTCAAAATCAACCTTATTGAGACAAGGAACTATCCCCCTGAATTTGCCCGGGAGTAGTCTAGGATGAATACATTTCGCCTGGAGACCCATGTATCATGCCCAGGCCCCCGACCTGTTGGTCTGAGGGGGGTCTGTCGTCGGGCAGTGAGACAAGGGAAGGGCCATTTGGGGATGGAGACAGAAATCTGGCGGGGAGGAGGATGAGGACAAGATGAAGGTGAATACACATCAGTTTGTTTGATCAACTCCTCAAGTGTGGAGGGATGAGAGACCGGTGTCTGGCAGGGAGCGGGATTAATAACAGAATGAAGGTACACATAAATCAACTAAAAGTGAGGTTCAGAGACAGGGTTCTGTCTTTGGGCTGCAAGACGAAAAAAGGCCCATTTGATGCTCGTACCAACCCCTCAGTTCCTCGGTTTATCAATTGCTTTAAGAACAAAAGAGGGTTAGAAACAGACATCTGGCAGGAGGATGAAGGTGAAAACACATACGTTGTTTGATCAACTCCTTAAGAGCCGTGGGGGATAGAGACAGATTGTTTGCAGGGAGGAGGATTATCAACTGGATGAAGGTGAAACATATTTAACAACTAAACCTGGGGGTCAGAGGAAGGGATCCTGCTGGCAGTGGCTTAAGGGCAGGGAAATGGTGTTGTCAACTAACAGTGGGGGTCAGAGACAGGCCTCGGGCAGGGAGGGGGGAAACAGCATGGGGTGAAACCCAAACAGTTTTAACACTAAATACAATCCTCAACAGTCTTCAGACTAGAATAAAGCACCCTCTTATCATGTCCTTGGTGCGTCCTTGCAGGTCCAACGTGCTCCAGGACAGCCTGGTCAAGCTGGTGGAGGCCTGCAACGACCAGTCCCACAGCATGGACCGCTGGCTCAGCAAGCTGGAGGCGTCCAACTGGCAGACCCACGTCAAGGAGATCCTGACCACCGCCTGCCTGGCCGCGCAGTGCATCGACCGGTCAGTGCAGCTTCCGTGGGGGGGCCGTGGTGGTCATGGTGGGAAAGTCCCAGCCCAGTGGTTCACTCTTATTTTTTTCTCTCTCATTTTTCGCTCGTCTGTCTGTCTGTCTGTCTGTCTGTCCCTCTCTATCTGTCTGTCTCTCTCAATGTCTGTCACTCTCTATCTGTCAGTCTGTCTCTCTCAATGTCTGTCACTCTCTATCTGTCTGTCTGTCTCTCTCAATGTCTGTCACTCTCTATCTGTCTGTCTGTCTGTCTGTCTCTCTCAATGTATTTCACTCTAACTGCCTGTCTCGGTCTCTCTCACTCTCACTGTCTCTCTCTCCCGGCCCCTCTCTATCTCCTCACGACACTCTCTCTTGCTTTGGATAAAATAATCCATCTGATGAAATCGATTTTAAATAGATGTTGTCCTTATGAATGCTTTCTTTAGTATCACCACTGATGACCATTTCATGAATTATCTCATGAGGGTATCTTGGGTGCCGGTGAAGGCCTCCTGGTGAGCCAACAAGGGGGGAGAGAGCGATAAGTGGCCCATTGAGAGAAGACGGCGGGCTGACGTTGGGTTTCTCCTCCTGGTCTCAGGGAGGGTGCGTCGGTGCTGGTCCATGGGACGGAGGGGACGGACTCCACCCTGCAGGTCACCTCCCTGGCCCAGATCATCCTGGACCCGGCCTGCAGAACCATACAAGGCTTCCAGGGGTTGGTGGAGAGGGAGTGGCTCCAGGTTAGTGCCCCTCAAGCCCCTTTTGAAAGTAGATACCTTTTTCCTTTTTGTTCCAATTCATATCGATTTGGATTTTTATTTTCTCTTTTCACAGGTTTAGAATGATTCAATCGTAGAAAAATAATGAATCCCAGTAAAGTCGGACCATTGACTTTATTGGTCAGTTTGGGAGAACGCAAAGTCCAGACCAATGATGTCAATGGTCCAAATTGATTTTCGACCTTGTTTCTTCTGCGGAAACTGAGTAGATGGTTGGTTATGTTTATATGCAAAAAATCACGTGAGTTGAAAAGCTGAGGGCGACTTTACCCCTTTAAGTTTTTCATAAAACCAAACAATCTGGGGTGAAATCCAACACGCCGTGAGGCATGCGTACATGTGATGGTGTTGTCGTACCCTGCTGCTCGGGGTGTTGTTGAACTGGGGTGACTGGGTTGATGGGGGGGAGGGGATGGACAACAAGCCATTCGTGACCATAAATGGACAAAGGAAGGTGGGGCATGACGTACCACATCATGGCTGGCTAAAGGGATCCGGTAGCAGAGGGCAATGCATGTTATGTTACTTCCCTGCCGCTCGGCGTCTATGAATAGTGTCTGGGGACGAGAGGGAGATCATGTGACGGCAAATATCACAAGAACTCCACGGGGTCTGACCCCGTGGCCGATGGATGAGTGCTGCTTCCACACACCGTCTCAATGTGCCCCTTCTGATTCTGACAGCCATCTCCGTGGATCATGTGTTTTCTTCTTTCTGTTGAGGAAAGTCTTTCACAGTATACGACGGGAAGCAAAGAACAAAAAGCTAACAAATATGAGCTCATGGGAGGATCAGTCAACCAAGGCAAATTTGCCTTTTTTAAAGTCAAATAAACTCGAAACATGAATACGATGATCGGGTTTTAACGCTCTCAGCGATTGGTGAGGTATTCCCACGGTGCCTGTGGCAGAGCATGGGGCTTCTCCAACTGCACCAAATAGGATGGAGGTCATGGGGAACTAAGTCAACATTTGAACAGAATAAATGTTGTTCTATTTCTATAAGCAAACACATATTCAGGTGTGTTGAGGGGGTATAACCGTTCCCTTCATGTATGTCATGGTCATGACCACCATTGCTGAAACGGGTGCAGCATCAGGAACCACACACAGCATCACCTGACGCAAAGGTCATTCCTCAAGTCATACGTTTTGTTGCATTGCTTGTGGTAGACATGATAAGATCAACACACACAAGATGTCCCCTATTGAAACCGGGACGTAGAATACAAAATCGCACTAATCATTTAGCTAATGTGTACCGCTCTTGTTTTCTCTCCCCTTTATCACACCCCCTTTCTCTATTTCACCTCTCTTTCCTCTCTACCTACATCTCTCACCTCTCTGGCTTTCCCTTCTTCTCTTTCCTCGCCCTTTCCATTCCGCACTCGACCTCCCTCATCTCTTTCTCTCCCACTGCCCCCCTCCTTCTCTCCTTCTTGCTGCCTCACCCTCACTCCACCACCCCACCGCCACCACCTCAACTCCACCACCCCACCGCCACCACCTCAACTCCACCTCCCCCCCACCACTACCACTCCAACAACCATTACCACCTCACCACCCCCCCCACTACAACCACCACCACCACCTCACCACCACCACCACTACAACCACCACCACCACCACTTCCTCCACCGTAACCACATAACACGACCATTCCCACCACCATCACCGCCTCAACACCACCGCCACCACCTCAATAACACCACTCCCATCATCTCACCACCACCACCACCACCACCACTCCAACAAACATCACCGCCTCAACACCACCGCCACCACCTCAATCACACCACCACCACCACCTCACCACCACCACCACCTCACCACCACCACCACCACCTCAATCACACCACCACCACCACCTCACCACCACCACCACCACCACCACCACCACCACCTCAATCACACCACCACCACCACCTCACCACCACCACCACCACCTCAATCACACCACCGCCACCACCTCAATCACACCACCACCACCACCTCACCACCACCACCACCTCACCACCACCACCACCACCTCAATCACACCACCACCACCACCTCACCACCACCACCACCACCACCACCTCAATCACACCACCACCACCACCTCACCACCACCACCACCACCTCAATCACACCACCGCCACCACCTCAATCACACCACCACCACCACCTCAATCACACCACCACCACCTCAATCACACCACCACCACCACCTCACCACCACCACCACCACCTCAATCACACCACCACCACCACCTCACCACCACCACCACCACCTCAATCACACCACCACCACCACCACCACCACCTCAATCACACCACCACCACCACCTCACCACCACCACCACCACCTCAATCACACCACCACCACCACCTCAATCACACCACCACCACCTCAATCACACCACCACCACCCCTCCCCCAAACGCCATCCCCACCACCACTCCAACTTCCACCAACACCAACAACACCACGTCCACCACCATTACCACCACAACTACCACTCCCACCACTACCACCACCATAACTACCACTCCGACCACCACTACCACTCCCACCACTACCACCACCATAACTACCACTCCGACCACCACTACCACTCCCACCACTACCACCACCATAACTACCACTCTGACCACCACTACCACTCCCACCACCATCACCTCAACGCCACCACCACCACCGCCGCCACCGCCACCCCTAGGCGGGCCACCCCTTCGCCCAGCGCTGCTCCATGTCGGCCTACTCCAACAGCAAGCCGCGCCACGAGGCGCCGGGGTTCCTGCTGTTCCTGGACTGCGTGTGGCAGGTCCTGCGGCAGTTCCCCTGCTCCTTCCAGTTCACCGAGCAGCTGCTGGTGCTGCTCTTCGAGCACGCCTACGCCTCCCAGTTCGGCACCTTCCTGGGCAACAGTGCGGCCGAGAGGTGAGCCGCGTGTGCGTGTGTGTGTGTGTGTGTGTGTGTGTGTGTGTGTGTGTGTGTGTGTGTGTGTGTGTGTGTGTGTGTGTGTGTGTGTGTGTGTGTGTGTGTGTGTTGAGTAAGCACTATCTATGTTTCTTCTTTATGTGTTTAAGACATCTTATATTTTAACCATTAGGTGGGATGTTGATTAGCCGTTACGCGTAGATTTACATGAACCCTTTAGTGACATCACAGTGTCCATCCAGATGTAAACGCTTATGTGTGTGTTCTTTACAACGTGGTGCCTCTCGGACAGCAGAGATTGACAAAGTGATAGAGATGTTGACCTAGTGATTCAATTTGGTGTCGGGAAATCCTTGTGGTCGTTAGTGTGTTTGTCCACCAGCCTCATAGTTTTCTAGTATTTCAATACAGGAGAAAGTCAACACTGTGTTTGTTGTAATCTTATCTCAAGGGCCAGTACCTGATAAGTTAGCCACTTTCCTTTTGAAAGTAAAGAAAAAGTTTTCACCAGAACTAGGGATAGGTCAGAATAATTGATTATTCGTTCCCAAGGGTCAAAGTCGATTTAAAAAAATTGGATTTTTCCCATTCAAATAAACAAGAATTAACAGACGGAACTAATGTTGGACAGGTATCCAAGGGCATTATCCCGCTTATACCATGGTCACTTGCCATAGAAAATCTATAGGGGGATTATTTGTATCAACACAGCGGATGTGCGCGAAAATAAAATTTGTGTTACCAGTTGCCATGGTCATCTCTGTGTGGTTAATTTTCTTACTGTTACATTAAACTGTAATCAGAAAACGCGGTCATATGCTATAGACCCTATAGTATCTGTGGTATAAAGGCTGGGCTGAATTTCGAATTATAAATATGTGCACTTTATGTTGAAAGCATAGACCGTCGCGATTCCCATTGAAACGAATGGCGCGGTGAGTAATCTTCAAAAAGAGAGCTGGTAAATTGTGAAAAATGAATTAAACTGTAATCAGACAGCACAGTTATATGCTGTAGACCCTAGAGTATCTGTGGTATAAAGGCTGGGACGAATTTCGAATTATAAATATGTACACTTTATGTTGAAAGTATAGACTTTCGCGATTCAGTCTTTATACCACAGATACTATAGGGTGTATAACATATAACAGCGTATTCGGATTACAGTTTAATGCATTTTTCACAATTTACCAGCTCTCGTTTTGATGGCTGAACAGACAATTTGACTCGAACTACTTAGCAGGTAGTGTTTTTTTTGCGTTTAAGATACTGTGATTTCTTGCCGACGATCCATGGCTGCCTTTGTGAAGGTCGGCACTCATTGAATAATCAATTATTCGTTCATACCACCCACCGATTATTCGACCATGTAAAATGTGAGTTATTCACATCCCTAATAAAAACTTGTGTTCTTCAGGGTCAGGCTGTCTCTGCCTGAGAAGACGGTGTCTCTCTGGTCGTGGGTGAACCGGCCCCAGGAGATCGACCACCTGAGCAACCCGCTGTACGAGCCCAACAGCCTGGTGATCTGGCCCTCGGTGGCCCCCCAGAGCCTGCTGCTGTGGGAAGGTAGGAGCCCAGCCGCCCCGTAGTAACCTTATCATCACAGTTCTGGTACATTAAATCAAAGCACTCAACTGGAACACGAGGGGAATTCAAAGCACTCAACTGAAACACTAGGAGAACCAAGACACTTTAGTAGAACAGTATGTAGGGCTTTGACTTTTGCCCAAAAATCATATTCGAAGTTCGTTTGTTTATTAATATTCGAATATATTCAAATATTTATTAACAACGTGCGGGCCACACTAACACTAAACTTTGATGAAGTAGGGGGCCACAAAATATCATCCTGCGGGCCTCAATTGGCCCCCGGGCCACGAGTTTCAGACCCCTGCTTTAGTCGAACATGACGTGAATTCAAACAATTCAACTGGAGCACGAGGTGAAATCAAAGGGCTCAACTGGAACACTAGGTGAAACCAAAAAACTTCAGTGGAAAATTAGGTGAAAACAAAACAGCTTAGTGTAACAGTAGGTGAAATCAAAGCCCTCAACTGGAACAATCGGTGAAGTGAAAGCCCAAAACTGTCCGTAGGCGAAACCCAATAGCTGTCCTGGAACACTGAGGGTGAATGCATTCGATTGTCTCTGGATCTTGGGTCAAGGTGTGCGTCCTCTGCTAAGCAACCCCAAGGCTATTGCACAAACTTGAGTTGAAGGTGTGCAGTACTTCAAAGTTTATGGTATTTAATTTCTGGTCATTTTGGAAGACACTTGCATGTATCCAATTCAGACACCGGTTGTGTTTACGAGAAGCCATGGTGGTGCACACTGTCAACAGAGTATTAGTGGTACAAGAACTGCGGAACTGATAATCGCTACTGTCATATCTGGGACGCTGCCACCCGCAGGGCAGTTAAAACCAGTTTTTAAAACCTGCCCTCAGTGTCCTTTCTCACAATGACAAGAGTCAATGGCAGATGACGGGCAGCAAATGATAAACATAAAATATCAAGCAAGTCCTGTTGGAAATAAGCGGCAAAAGTTCTGTAAAATGACTCGATAGTTAAAGTTTTTCAATTCATGTTTTAACGTGTTCAATTTATTGCCCTCATGGACTGAGTCATGCCCTAGTCTACCAGAAGGGGGC
This sequence comes from Gadus macrocephalus, assembly GCF_031168955.1. Taxonomy (NCBI): domain Eukaryota; kingdom Metazoa; phylum Chordata; class Actinopteri; order Gadiformes; family Gadidae; genus Gadus; species Gadus macrocephalus. Next base: position 7,397,643 of record NC_082402.1, on the reverse strand, counting down.
AGCCTCCACTATAGTACTGTTAATAGAGTTACAGTAACATCATTTATCAAGGACACAAAAAAAAAAGAAAATAATAATTGCATAATCCTTTGAACCAGCCTCTTCACACTTAGTAGTTGACAGCGATTGGCTTCCACCAACCCCCACACCGCCACCACCACCATGCGGGTGAATCTGCATTGCTCACGTAACACCCCGAAGCTGTCATGCCTTGACAGCTTCGACACATTTCTGGCATGTTCCCTCCATGCGCCTGGCCTGCATCTGGACCTGCATGGCTACGTCGTATTAGAGGGAGAGGTGTATATAACTCACTCACTCACTCACTCACTCACTCACTCACTCACTCACTCACTCACTCACTCTCACACACGCAGAGTTCCAGGAGGTCTTGTATCTCAATGGAATCTTCCTATCTCAACTCACTACTTCTACTAGTAACTCCAGCAGCCTGCATTGTGGTGAGTGACAGGTGGGTGGCAATTACTAATTTGTAAAGTATTTGTAAAGGTGCCCGTTTAGGCCACACCAGATTGGATGTCATTTTGGTTAAGCAAAGACACAGACAGACAGACAGACAGACAGACAGACAGACATATTGACCAATCTGGTGTACCAAAGCAGTGTTTGAGGGAACAAATGTACATGATAATATAATTCTAAATATATTTCTTACAATTTTTGCTCAGCAAAGAAGTAGTATTATGGTTTATTATTTAACAAATAGTGTCGCTCTTTGCAGGCCATCGTGTTTTTCATTCTAATTTTTTTCATTGTTTGATTTGAAATGTTAGGGTACATAAAGCAGCATCGCTGAATTAGTCTTTCTACTGTTTCCAGACATGGGCTTCTAGCAGTAAGGATTTTGTATTAATGGTACGCCGGCCCTCTTTGCGCAGTCACTGTATGTGTATGTATTAATTTACATTGACGGTGCCACTCCGTGAAAGATCTTGATGACAATTAAGCGGTCCACCTAAAGTCAGAGGTTGTTAACCCTTCTAAAGAACATCACAGTCCGTCCAAAAAGTAATGATTTGTGTCAACGCAGAACAAATATGACTTAAGCTGTGTAGTGGATTGTGTCACATTTATTCCTGTATATGGGTGTACAGTTATTTGAAGGACCCAGGGTGATATTCATATGCCCCAATATATATATATGGAGCTCATGCAGCATGATATGTAGTTATTTGAGAAATGTGATGGGTTGCATTTATCTGGTCAAGGTCCTCCCGGGCAATTGGAGTCTGATCACGAGGCATTCGTACCCGTGGAAGAATTCCTTGGGGAGAACCGATGACGTCGTGTGCAGCTTGCGCACAAAATAGTTGTGAGGAAGTTACAGAGACGTCACTGGAATCGGTGTCCTAAATAAACAACAGGGAGCACCACCGCTGAGATAGATGGTGAATATAAAACAATGGAAACGAATAAGGTCTGGTTTGAATTCAGGCTTAACAAACCACAGCTGCCGATGGATATATATTCAGTGATTTTTGTCATTTAAGCTAGCTAGGTTGTCGTACAGTATTTGGTTTGGAGAAAACCACGGAAAACGCACGGTCGAAGTGACCGGGTTTGACTTTGAAAACGGGTTGCGGAAGCAGGCAATTTTTTTCCCCTGACGTGTCCCTCTGACGGGGCAGAAAGTTCTGCTGAATCTTGCGTCAGTCAGACACACAAAGGCTGTGCGTAGAAACAGAGCACGGATGGATTAGGGGTTAGTGGGTTCATGTGTGCGTGTGTGTGGGGAGGCCCTCTCATTAAGCTTGGCTGGACACAAGCCACACCCACATTCCATATGGCACGGAACACATGAGGCTCCTTTTGACAGAAGAAAGAAAAAAAACACAACCACCACACATCTCATTTGCCCGGTCAGCACTGGTTGTGAATGTGTTTGGGTGTGTCTGTAAAGACAACCAAGAACGGGTCACTTGAATGTTGAAAAGCGAAACTTCAGTAATGGTTGGATGTATCCCAATGCTTTTCTTTCTTTTCCTTTAACAAAGTGAGGCGGATCTCTTCACTGAACTCATACTGTAATGATAGTTACATCACATCATGTCCAAGATCGGAGAAAAAAAAACATGTATTTGTATACATAGTACAGTTTAACCAAAATACATTCATTCACTTCGCCTCTTTCGCGGGTGCTGTCCTGTCTGTGTTCAAATGCTGTGCTATCTTTAGCCCTCCATTGGCTCAGATTGTGGCCAGGTACTATATTTGTGAGCCTGGGCCACACCCGAGAACTCTAGTCTCGCCTAACTAGAGCTGACTCACTTTGACAAAGCCTTTGAGGTATGCAATATGGGCTTCTGAAGTTCATTTCTGATGAGACCTACAGTCTGATTATCTGATTACTTTTCAGGGTACGCGTGTTCTAACCTTAACATCAGATTCAACCGTGAGAACTTAACGGCAATCCGTGTTGCCTAAAATCCTTGATGTATTCTTGCAGCTTACTAATTAGGCATTATCCAAAGCGACTAATTGCGTTGGTTACATATCTTTGACAAGAAGAAATTAACGTGCAGAAACGCTTTGTAGTCTGTTTGAATTTTTGTTTCGATTAAGTCGCATTTATTCGCACATTGAATATTGACTGCAGAAAATGCAAGGCAGCCATTCATACACACATTCATACACTTACGATGGCTTCAACCCTGCAAGGCCTCAGCCCTGCCCAGCACATCCGGAGCAATTAGCTGTGAACTCAACGACACCTTGACACTTGGCTAGGAGGAACCGAACCAGCCACCTTTCGGTTGCCAGCCAACCCGCTCGTCCCCAGCGGTTTCCACCCTGATGATGAAAGGATCAGAATGCAATTAAAAACATAAGGGCAGAAGAGGCCTCGAAGCCTCCTTCCCCTCTAGAGATGAACAAAAAGAATCTCCCAGCCCAATGCCAACTTCTAAAACCCGATTTTTATTTTTTTCTCTTCCCGCTGTGTCAACGCAGGGGTGTTCCTCCGCTGGAACCGCTCGCCCCGCTGCCAGGAGGAGGCCCACGAGGAGATGGTGCACATCATAGAGTACAACAAGGAGCTGCAGAACAAGGTGAACAGCCTCCGCAGACAGCTGGCCCAGCTGGAGACCCAGGAGCCCCCGTTGCAGACCCCCTGAGGGGGAGACCGTGATTGAGGCCACGGGCCTTATATGATAAGGGGGAGGGCAATTATTTTTCCTATTTCCGTGTATACCAATTAAGGGAAATGCCATTGTAATTCGTAAATATTTGTGTTATGCCTTATGGAAAGCCTTATGTAATTGTTTACGAGGTCGTATGACAACGTGATGAGAATTTCCGTTTTCTGTTGACATACTTTTCCCATGTGGAATATGTGCACTGGAATTTTGTGTTGAAGCTTAATTTTCCTTTTCATAAACACAACTGAGTTGTTATTAATAACAGATTTGTTTAGCTTACACTTTTTTTTTTATGCTACAGCAGAATCACCGTGGGTGTAAAGCATGAGCGAATCATTCCAAATATGCTTGTTTATTCTGCTTGATTTACCAAATCAGACTGAATGCGTACATGCACAGACAGACACGCTTAGAAAACGCATCCATCCTCTGCCAGATTGCCAATTTTTTTATGTCTGCCAGGAGTATGAAAAAGCCATCACACTAAAAATAGCATACAGTCCTAAGTAAATAAAAAGCTGCTTTGTTCTAGCTTGTAGCGTTTAGACAGTCTAGCAGCGCTGTGGGAGAATATAGCTGATACTGGTCTTATGTATTTCAGGGGACTGAAAAACCTTTAACAATTGCACATTTTATGTTATTTTTGGGGTACATTGTGGGGGTAGGGGGAGATGAAAGATATCTTCTTTTTCTTATTATTTCAATCATGAAACTCTGACTTCGACTTCGTCAGAAATCTCTAATGTTAATATATATATCCTCATAAAAGACTGCTTTATGCAAGGTCAAAGAATTGTCCTTTAAATGGCTATTGTTACTCAATGAAATCATTTTGCATTATTAAAACAATCTATTTCAAACATGACCTGTTCAGGTGTTGAATCCTTTGAAAAGCATTCCACCTTCTAGCTAAGCACAGCTTGTGAACATTACAAGTAGAGCGAGGCTTTTTCTGACCTCAATTGTAACATCTTAAATCCACCGGTAGTTCGAATAGAATTCTGGGAAGTAATTTATTAAGGAGAAGTAACAGTGAACCAGCAAACATTATCTGATGCAGCCATTAAGGTCAGAAAGCCGGATATTGGTTCTGCTTGCACAACGCCCATGGAGACGGTTACGAAACATATCTTTGGCACTGCCGATAGGTCCTGTGAGATAGCATCTCTGCTCTTTGACGGACATAGCAGCTGTAGGTCGTCCAGACCTCCAGTTTCCAGGAAAGCAGAGCATGTGATAGAAATAAAAGAAATCAAGCCCGATAAATTATAGTTTTGTTTGTTGTCTTTGAGACTGAACCCCCCCCCCCCCCCCCTCCACAGGGCTGTGGGGGTAACCTAAAATCTGTCTTTGTTTAATGTGTCCTAAATAAGCTCCTTATCAGCATTTGTACCCAATTTCCTCTTACCCAGATTCCCTTTGCATTCTTGTTTTCACCTTTTGGTGTGACGGGGAGTGTGGGGTGTGTGCTCCTCTCCACCACTCACATCACTCGGCTCTGACGTATCTGAGCCCCCCCCCTCCTGCCTACTCGCTTCCACCGGGAGATAAGGTAACTCAACAAACCTCAAAGTCAAAGGAAGGGTCGACCAATGTAAACAATAAATGTTTTTTTTTTTCAAATATAGGTTATTACCCATGTCAAATGGAGTCTGTTGACATCGTACTTTAACTATATTAATTAAAGAACATGGATATAAAATGTATTGAAAATTATTGACAAAAAAATGATTATTTTCCATAGGCACTACCCAAAAATAGTTGTGGTAATGTATTTTATTTGTGTTTTATTTTTTTCCATTGTTTTAAAACCATCCCAATAAATGTACCCCAAATAACTGCTGACATCCACCTTGACACTAGGGCTTCACTTTCAACACACAAGTTACCACAAGCAATAAATAAGTAGCTGGCGGGTTGTGGGAGTGGCCACGGAGGGGAGCCGCACCTCCGAAGTTCATCCAATCAGAGCGCACGGCGGGTTTCCTTGGGACCAGATGGCCGGCGATATATAACTTGAAGACTGCTGATGCAATTTCACAGGAGGATACCACGTGTAAAACGGCGAGCATTTTAGTATAGTCCTGTCAAGGACCCCCGAGAAATACCACTGATCTCATCATCGCACACGAAAAAAAGTAGGCCTAACTGGGCGACTGCGTATTTAATTCGGACACTGAAAGTCGATTTATTGGTGAGTACAAAATTAAACTATCATCATAAGGGCTTACTATTTCATAGTTAAGTCAGTTTTTATGATTATTTAAATGTATTTTGGAATAACGAAGAAATATAAATTTATTTTACAAGGGTTTAAATTGTAGAGGTTGAGAGGAGTCCCGGTGACGTGCCGGGGTGATTTGTTGGCCGACTGCCCCGACAGGATTCGGGTTATTCTCAGTCATTGCTATGTGGCATGGAAAGTCAATGGGCTTTCATGGGGTCGTCTAACGTGGTCATGATGATGTATAGCCCAGCCGTTTGGCTTGCATGATAATGTTGAAGGAAAGCTATAGCAGACCATTCAAATATATGGACAATTCCGATGTAGATAACCCACAAACAATATTTTGGAACCCCAAAACATAAATTAAATGTCTCGAAATGAGTTGAATAACGTGTCTGCTTAATGCAAACATACACAGCGATACGACGCATTGCAAAACGGACTACCAGCTCTACATGAGTCAAGACACGACATTTAGATGCGGCTCTCTGAATCGATTTTGCAGTAGATCGTTGGTTAGAGATGCCGATTTGGTAGAGACTTTAAAAACCTTCCATATAATATGTCTGTATGTAGTAGGCCTACCCGTATCTGCGCCCGCTTGCCCCCCATTGAGATCCCTGAACGTGGCTTTGTTAAGGAGCCAGAGCCGCAGGGGATGCGTATGCTAGGTTGGCCTATGCTAGGTAGGCCTGCAGTAGTAGATCAGATCTCTAGTGGCTCACGGTTTCCCCCCGTCGTCCTCTCCGCCCTCTGCTCATGATTGGTTCACGATGAAGGCAGGGCAGTATAAATTCTCAAAACTTACTTTACGCGTTCCTTTCGGAAGCACCTCCGCTGTTGGTAAGTACAGATAGATAATATGCATCAATTTTTTTCGAATGTTACGCATAGTCAGCGGACGCATAGATATTCATATTTGCATTGTATCCCGATCAGCTACGAGAAAAGATGCTCTCCGTAATGCCGCCATCAAATTCATCGTCTTAAGACTTATCTGAAACCGGTTTTGTGTTTACGCTATGTTACCTTGAATGGCGCCCTCATCAATGTTCAGAATGTCTCCGCTTGGAGTCGGTGCTGCAATACAAACCACCCACCAGATGGCAATATTAATACTCAAAAGTGGTCTTGGCGACCAAATGTGTTAAATTTGCGCATCCTATTTTTTGCGTAATAAATGTGTAGTAGGTCCACACATAAATCATTGCAATATAACCACATAAAATGCAGTTGTGACCGCTTGATATTCAACACCGAATGGCTCCTAAATCTCTGCACCTCTTTCTCTCTTTGTCTGCAGCAGAGCCAACGTCAACATGCCTGTCCTCAGAACTCTGAGCAAGGTCGCCAAGCAGGCACTGCTGGCTTCCCCAGGCTGTGGCTGCCAGCCCCTGACCGTGGCCGTGCGCAACATAAGCTTCTCCCCGCGGCAGGTTACATCCGACGCCAGCTTCCACTCTGTGTCCTTCTCGGAAACCGACCACCCCAAAGTCCTCATCACGGGTAAGGTGGCGTCAGCAGCTAATCTCATGCTCATGGGAGTTCAACCTAAGGTCAACCGTGCTGCGTTACCGAAATACCGTAAGACGGTGGCAAGGCGCAGGTTGTAGGCGGCTAGTGCCCCGACCTACACCTCCATCGGGTGTAGTGTATCCCACTCGATGTGTGCGTTTACTGGGCCACCATGGCAACTGGTGATGCTGGCACTTTGCTTCAGCTGCTTTAATGTCTGCAACATCCTACAATGTCCCCTGATCTATTCGCTATTCTCTAACTCTTCCTCTCTCTGCCACCCTTCTGCAGGAGGACTGGGACAGCTTGGTGTGGGGCTGGCCAAGGTGTTGAGGTAAGAATTCTCCACAGTCTAGTAGGGCTGGCCCGAATTATTCGAATATTCGAATACTCGTTCGGAAAATTAGTATTCGAAGCTTAAATCAGTATTCGGAGCTTCGTTGTTTTTTTTTCCACGTACGTGACGTTACCAGAGCGAGGGAGCCAAACTATAAGCGTCGGCGACACCAAGCAGAGAAGCGAGAGAGGTGGAGGAAGAATAGATATCTTGTTTCCCTTTACTTTATAACACAACATTAGCGGGATCTCTGGAGGAAAAGTAATACTTAGTGAAATGCTAACCTTAGTTGTTTGTTTACGTTCGCTGTTCAGCGCCGCGCCAATCAACTGTGACTGGCTTGCTGCAGAGCGTGAGCGTCTTGGGAATACCCGGTCAATATAATGGATCTAATATGGACACATAAGACAATCAATATTCGGTATTTGTTATGGATTTATTGTACAAATTCCCTGAAAAGATGCACGTTCCAGAATGAATTGAAAAGCTCCCGTAAGGGCTGAGATGGCAGAGAACAGCTGATTTGGAACGGAGCAACAGCTGTTCGCTTTCACAGGGAAAAACTAAGGAACTTCAACCTACTTAGGCCTATTAATTAACGTTCAAAAGCTATTAAATCTTCAACAAAATATGCAGATACTGGCAAAATCGGTTCCAGGGAGTATATAGGGATTATTAATGTTGTTTTTGATGGTGTTTTTTTCTGGAACGAGTATTCGAATATTCGCTCGGAAAAACCAACGAGTATTCGAAGCCTGAAAAATGGCATTCGGCCAGCCCTACAGTCCAGACTGAACTACCTATCATGTTTACTCTTTTGAGGTTTCTTTGTCTAGTCACTTGCGAAATGCACCAACTATTTAAACAGGCTTTTGCAACAGCAGAATAAATCTGTGACACAATTGCTGGCTCTGACAAATGTTTTTTTCTCGGCTTACAGGAAGAGGTTTGGAAACAACAACGTCATTCTGTCAGATATTAGGAAACCCCCTAGCCACGTCTTCCACAGTGGTGAGTAATTCAGCCTTTTTACCTGTCTGTCTGGTTTTTACCATCTGGATGGCATGAGGACATTTCCAGGCATTAGGGCAGTCATCCACCAAGTCCAGGTTAAGGAATGTACCAATGCAATTTCAACAACGTCCCCAAACAGTCAATGCTGGCAAACGCAGCACTCTTACTAGGGTTGTCGCATTATACGGTGTTACCGGTGTTGAGGCCAACACAGATTACTCTGTGTTGCACACCGCTAACAGAGTTTTTTTTGTTTTTTTTCTATAATAAAAAACAAATTCAGCAAAAAAATGAATAACATAATTATAATTAAGAAAATTAAAATGTGTAGAATAGGCCACAGTTCTGCTCTGTGCGGGAGAATTGGCGCTTCCTTACAAGACCGGTAACCATAGCAACGCCGGTAAACCAACCCCGCGATGCCCAATCCCTACGTGAGCTCCCCGCGCTAGTGCCATCCGGAGCCACACAGAGCTTGTGTGGCCGTGATATTGGCCGTGATATTATGATGCATAAAATTATATTATGCTATTATATATAGAACGTTATAAGACGCCGAGAATTGGCGCGCTGTCACCGAGTGCGAGAGGAGAGTTGACGGAGAAGATGGCGGTTGACCTATAGTTTCAAAGTTAATACCATTTATACCGGTGTTGACACGAGCGTATTACTCAGTGTGAGCATGTCCACACCGCGGCAACCCTAACTGTTACCTTTAATGGAAGTTGTTTGGACGTTCCCAGAGGAGCAAAGGGACCAGAGGGGGTCAGTGGGGATAAACGACAAGAAAATGTTGTTACCCGTGATGACGATGAAGTCGGTAGGTTAATGTTCCCTTCTCCCCGTCAGGCCCGTTCATCTACTCGGACATCTTGGACTACAAGAATCTCCGCGAGATCGTGGTGAACAACCGCATCACCTGGCTGGTTCACTACAGCGCCCTGCTCAGTGCCGTCGGGGAGGCCAACGTGCCCCTGGCCCGGGCCGTCAACATCACTGGTGAATACACTGGACACTATTCACTTTCTACAGATGGAGCGCTTCTCATGCTAAACGTAGTGAAAGTGAAACAACACGGCGAGAAAGAAACGATCCGGCTGGTATAGGACCAGCGTCAGAGAGATACATATGAACCAAAGATAATACAAGGTGTTTTAAGAAAAGAAATAACATGACAAGAACCACAAATTGTTACAGTCACGTGCAAAGCAAATTCTTAAAGACGCTTCAGAGGAGCAATACGATACTAGGCTGCCAAGAGATGGACTGACCAGGATAAGAAACCGTCTGGTGATTAATGGGTGCGAGTCAGGGTTTAAGTAAAGCAGAATGATGATGTGATGAACCAGAGGTGTGTAGACTCAGCATTAGGAGTGGATGAGGAACTGGATGGCTGGCCTCCACAAACACACTAACATAGAAAGGGACATACAAGGGGAGGACGTGGGATAGGTGACAGTGGAGGGTGTGGCACAAATTGGTTTAAAATGGGAAAACGCCCAAATCAGGTTAAGCTACGTTAGGGTGCTTAATTTGTATCTGAAGGTAGATTTGTTTGTAGTGATAAAGAAAGGGATTGAGCATCTATCACAATGGCAAACTCAAAATAATACATGGACGTCCAGATAAAGTGAGCATACAGGGATAATCAAATAAAGGGTAACAATACAAACTGCTTTGCAAGGGAAACGACACAAACCAGTTAAAGATTAATGCACATGAGTTGTGTTTGGCAAGGAAAACCACACGTGTGTTTATCAAATTTGTTCCTTTTTTCTTTGGTCTGTTTCTATGTCAGGTCTTCACAACATTCTGGACATTGCGGCGGAACACGGCCTGCGTCTCTTTGTCCCCAGCACCATCGGTGCCTTCGGGCCCACCTCACCCCGCAACCCAACGCCAGACCTGTGCATCCAGCGGCCTCGCACCATCTACGGTGTCTCCAAGGTCCACGCAGAGCTCATGGGCGAGGTGAGATGCTTCAGTCCTCTTTGAGGGCTAACGATCCCATGGCATTATTATTCGATTTTGCCCCACAACTTGACTTGTACCATCGGTGGTAATCGTTTTTTTTTTTTTGTTTTTTTTCAGTACTACCACCATCGCTATGGCCTGGACTTCCGCTGTCTCCGCTACCCAGGAATCATCTCTGCTGACTCCCAGCCCGGCGGTGGAACGACGGGTGAGCAGAGGGTGGAGGGGACAGAATATCGTGTGAATTGATCGAACCCGAGCCATCCCTCCCTACTGAGTTTCATTCACCAGTCTATTCCTGTACCACTTGGGCAATTTCAAAACTGGCTCGTGTAAATGTATTTAATGAGCAGTGGGAGAAGTATTTTAGACCTCCTTATGAGGCACCAAGATAGTACAACACCCCTTCTTAGGAGTGATAAACCAATGAATGCCGCTTCTACCTTTGTAATTGAGTAACGCCTCATCGTCGTGCCCCTCTTTCGCCAGACTACGCCGTCCAGATCTTCCACGACGCCATCAAGACGGGAAAGTTTGAGTGCAACCTGAGACCGGATACGAGGCTTCCCATGATGTACATCGACGACTGCCTCCGCGCCACCGTGGAGATCATGGAGTCCCCCGTAGACACGCTGTCCATGAGGACGTACAACATCAACGCCATGAGCTTCACCCCAGAGGAACTGGCCCAGGAGGTCATGAAGCAGCTCCCTGACCTGGAGGTCTCCTACGACGTCGACCAAGTGCGGCAAGCCATCGGTAAATACAAATCCTCCACATTTATGGGATTGTTTGTTGAATAAAACGTTTGGTTGCGGTTGTTATTACGTTTATTGACCATTCCTTTAAACCTGATTGTATATTTTACACAATCACCTCATTGACTCTTTTATCCAAAGCAAGATGCAGTTAGTACATTTGTCATAAGAGAGTAAAACAAAGCACCGATGTCGGTACAATATGTGCATAGAACCAAGTGCAAAGCACTAACAATTGCTAGGTTAACCCATTACCCTTACACTATAAAAACGAAGTACTACAACAAGTAATCGCTCCTATCGAGCGTCAACCGTGCTTGATCTGAGCTGCGCCGACGCCAAACGCCGCTCCTGTGTTCCTCCACAGCGGACAGCTGGCCTATGAACTTTGACGACGACAACGCGCGGAGGGACTGGGGCTGGAAGCATGACTACGACCTCCCCGAGCTCGTCCAGACCATGTTCAACTACATTGGCTCGGAAACGCGCCTCGCCCAAGTCAACTGAGTTCTGTGTGTCGCTGCGTGCAACGTTTAGCACTTGTGCTAGAGACTGATCTCAAAGAAGTGGTGCGCGGAGAAGGCCCGGCCTGTACATACTCTTTATTCTCTTCTCCGCGTGCTTTGGGATGTGGCTCTGCGTGTCTCAGACGAGGCGCCCGCTCTGTCTGGAATCAGAAGGTTCTGCCACAGAGCGGGTTAGTCGACTGACGGCGCCAAACGCCTCCTATTTTAATGCTCTTCTCAGGTTCTTCGCCAGCCGTTTTTGCATGGCCCTCTCTGGGTGGATCTCGGTTACAGGTTGTCAAGGCGGGTATAAGAGCAGGGCTATTTTAATACAAAATGAACGGGGAGGAAGATTTGACTGCTTGGCACGTTGCAAAGTTTATTTAGGAATGATGATAATGGGGGAGGGGGGGGGGACAAGTGGAGTTTACCTTTTGGCTATGCATAAACGCTTGTATCTCTTTCTCTTTGGCAGTGTAATATGGAGGGTCGTTATCTATTTATTGATATTCTAGGACATGGAATATTGGGGTAATCTGGGCGGAAGTAATTAAAATGAGGATCTATTGAGCCTCTGCAGAAAGATAAATAATCTGGAACTTAGACATCGTGTCTGTCTATTAAGTGCAACCGGGAGCATCAGGGAATCTTTTTTACTAGGCCACTTGCTTGTGCATACATTATTTATTGTCGGTGCCTCTAGTAGATGATGGGAGTAAAGTTGCATACTTGTTACAGTTCATTGTTAGACCTGGACCATGAACCTCTTTTCATAGAACTTATTTAATTTTTTTTTCCCTAATGATTCCATAAGCCAACAACATGAAATATTGTTTGTTTTGTTTTCCAGATGTCTTGTTTCCCAAAAAATTATGTCAATATGGCATTGTCATTCGCTTGAAATTCTGTCCAAATGAATGCATCGCTTTCCATGTGAAAGTCTTGTTCTGTTATTTCACAAAAACTGATCATAAAAAACAAACATTTTACAAATACCGCTGTGTCATGCTTTTTCCCTAATCTATTTTGTTGAATAATGATTGTTATCCAGGTGCCTGGATCAAAACTCTTAGGTTCAATAGACAAACGTGTCAAAAGCAGTTTTGTGAGAAAACTGCACAATAAGCCGAGGGGAGTGCATGTCTCAACGAGGAAAATGCGGTATGGAATGTATCATTCCATACCGCACCGTAAATACCAATTTGCGATTGCAGAAGTGTGTTTTCTTCCCTGCGTGAAGGGACACTGCACCAACTCGAGAGAAAGGGTTGGCTGTGTTTAGCCCTGGATACACCATGAAAGCTAGACTTTATGAAGGCTACAATAAACTAGGATGCAAAAAGCAGAGGGGAACGGACAAGAGGAGGAAAGCATGTATTCTGAGATCTCTACAGTGAAGAGCCAGTTGACACCGGAGTTGACCTATTGATCTGGACGCAGGATTCAGCATTGGAGCTCGGAGGTTAGGGATTTATGTTGTGTCCTTCGAGGGTCATTTTACACTGCTGTAATGGCACAGATGCCTGGTGTGAAGGATTTGCTGCATTGCAATAAAAATAAAATGCAGGGGCATGAAGAGGCTTCTCTGTATGATTTGTCACCTTGTCATTGGGAAGTCACAGACGTGAATGAAGGGCCATTGGTAGATTTAACAAGTCAAACAGGATGTGGTGCAACTCAGGTTTGTTGAACCATTTCACAAACGCATACGAACCAAACTAATCTGAGTCCAGAAATTGTTTTTTATAATTTCTTCAGGATTTGTAAGAAAAGCAAACCAGCCTGGATAGTACACATCCTATTAATTCTTTTCTACAAGTTGATACGCTGAGACACATTTTTGTGGCTCAGCTTAGTTTGATAAGCCACACCTTGGCTTATCAAACTATGCAATCCCCTTGAGTTGTCAAGAACCAAATTGTTTACATTGGTTTGTTTTGGTTCTGAACAGATTTCTCTAGTCAAAGCTATTTGCTAGCCATTTTGCTGAGAATCCTTTTCAAGACGCAATATTTTGGTAAAAAAACAATACAATTCAGTGCTATCGCTCTGCATCGATATACCTCTTAATATGGTTAACTCAAATAAATTACTTAACTTATTTCAGCAAAGTAATACTTTTAACCAAAGTGAATTCAGATATCACACACACACAAGACTTTTCTTATGCAACACTGACACACTAATAATAATATGTGGAAAAACCGGTCCCACACTTGCAGTCGATACTGCAGAGAATCTTAACCTGTCTTATTTAAAGGGAGTCATAAACTGCCATGCCCAGAACAGTTATCTGGAAGCACAAAACAGAAACACCCGCTCGTTCACTTAACAGCCTTTCTTCAACTTTGGCATGTCAGTAATTACTGTTCCCTACAATGACCTTTTTTGTGGTTTATTATGTTCCTGCAAATGTGTGGCAGGATGGTGGGGGCCTGGAAGCTCTGGGCATATAGGAATCACAGTCCACTGAGAGCGGAGTCAAACCCGCAACCCTGACCTGCTACACTCTGCTGATACCTAAGTCAACCCCTAAAACCTTGAGGTGAGGCCCATACATGAAATGGCCTCAGTCAACACACAATTTAATCCAAACAAGGTAGAGCTTTAAATAAATACTATTGCATTTTGAGTAATGAAAAATGAATGCCCTATTGTAACCCCTGCCTGCCTTTTGTATTCGAAAAGCTCTCTGTGTGAACTAAATAGGCCTATGGTTTGTCAAATAATATGAATAATTTATATATCTAAATATGATCATACAGCCACTTTCATACCCAGCAGGTATTCTCATTTCCTTCTTTGAAAGTTATGAAGTTGAGCGAAATCTGCGTAGACTCCCTAAAGAAGGCATTCCCTCCCCATCCAGAACTCTGTGCGAACCTCTTTGCACTTCTGCCGACCCTTTCTTTGGCACCACACCCACTCCATCCACACACAGTCACACACATTGACAGCTGTGCCCACCCCTTTCGTTGAAAAACATCTCTCCTTCCATGAACTCCGGCTGCTTTCTGGGAGAGCAGAATGTCTCGCAGGCTGCTTACTACAGCGCCGCATTTCCACCCTGGATGACGACCTGAGTAGCAATGCATGACTCTGTCTATGTGTGGAACTCTCACGGACATAGTAGGGTTTTCCATAGCGGTGTTGTTATACATTATTGGGAACTTTCCTGGTATATAACTGGCCTCCTGGTATGTGTGCATAGCACGTTGGCATGCCTCTCTGCCGCCAACCAATCACAGGCTATCAGCCGGGCTCAGTGTTTTTGTCCTCAAGTGTAATAAGATTCATGGGAGGAGTGCGTCGAGTGGAGGTATCAAGTGGTGGGAACAAAACATAGGCTGCCCGGGACACATGGACACTCCGGCTGGTGTACTGAGGAAAGGGAGGTGGGTGGGAGGAGTGTGTGTGTCTGTGTGTGTGTGTGTGTGTGTGTGTGTGTGTGTGTGTCTGTGTCTGTGTCTGTGTCTGTGTGTGTGTGTGTGTGTGTGTGTGTGTGTGTGTGTGTGTGTGTGTGTGTGTGTGTGTGCGTGTTTGAAAGGGTCCTTGTTGCTATGGCCACGTCATATCCCTTCCTACGCAGCATTTACCGCCAGCCCTCCCTCCTCCTCCTTCCTGTGGAAATGTAAAGAGGCCAATGCCTGGGTTTTGAGAGCTAGCTCTTGATTACTACTCTACAATTATTTTTGGTCCCTGCATGCCGAAGCTGTAGCTGGTCTTTTTTTATGGCTGTAGGTAATTGCCTTTTTCAGCAGTGAGCCGGAACCAGATGAATCTTACTATTGATCGGTGAATACATTGAATCGATTGAATGTACACCAGCCATTCTGTTAACCGTGGTGTAAGCCATCAATCTACAGTGAAGACTCTGACCCGACCTTACCCCTACACCACTGACCAAGCCCCATGCACACACAGTGTAAAGAAAACCACAATCAAAAACAAACCTCACTACGTTGCTAATCTCCCTGACCCAGTATCAACATAATCTTTTATTTATTTTATTTATTTTTACTAGAAAATAGACCACTCAGGGCTACTCAGAAAAGAGGAGTGTACGTCTGCAGACAACATTTTTCTCGAGGAAAGATATGATAAAAACAATTGGCATGTCGCATGATCCCCTATTTCCTTTTAAATGAACACGAACAGCTTATCTCAGAAAAAGAAACACATGCTTTTTGCTAATTTGACTCGCACTTATTGAGAAGGGAGGCTGTAGCCACACCAGCTGACGGTTTGTCAAGGATCTTTATCAAGCCTCCTACACAATGATGTAACAGCAGCTTTGGAGGTCAGCTTAACCCTACACAAATCCTTCAACGTTAAAACACAACCACAGTATACAGGCTACCATTCCGGCATTATGAGCAAACAACAGATGCATAAGCTATGAACCTAATTTCATTGCCATTAATTATATTACAATTGTACAGTGCCAGTATCGGTTGTATCGGTTGACTATATAGTCCTTCCTATATTTGCCAAATAATGATGTCCTGTCTGAATGTTAGTGCAAATTCTAATTCCATCAATGGTGTGATTAAGTCAACAATTTGTACCTTCCTCCACAGAACTTTGGCAAGGATGAAAACCAATGTAGCAAGGGAGTGAGTGAACACACGTTCAACAGATGAACTCCGACGGAGGGCACCAGACAGGATTGTACTCATCCCCACCAGAAGCCCATGCTCATCCAAGTAATTCAAATCTGGCATGTGTTCGCTCCTGAGAGACTGTGGGTTTGTGGGATAGTGTGGGTTTTTGGACCACGTTCTTTCATTCAATATTGGCCTGAATATAGACAGACAAGCTCGCCGCAGAGACAGTGGGAGCGACGCCATCTTGGACTAACGCCTACTTGTAATTGGATTGGACCGGTGGTCGCCCAGTATCTACAAGAACACTGGCAGAAGGAAATACTGGGAGATGACTGCAACTGCTTTTGTCTTAATGAAAAATGCAGGATATTATAATGAGTGGCAGTCTTCCAGCTTTTCCACTCTGCTTTTTATCCACACTGTTAGCCCCAGACAAATATTTAACAACGATGTAGACTTAAATATATATTGTAAAAAATAAATATATATATATTTTATTTTTTTATACTTGTCATACTGAGTTATTTTTTCGGAATCATTAATCCGGTCCTGCTATCTAATGTTGCTCTTCTTCCCAGTAGCATACGCACATAATGTTAGTTCTCGATTTAGCGTTCTAAAAATATATAGATAAGTGTTACGTGTCACAGGCATGGTACACGTATTGCATGAGCGTCCACCTGCAGCGAGTTGCATAACCGGCTGCTTGAGCCACGCCTCGGTTACCGCTTATAACAAGAGGATCACTTAAGAAATAGGCTAGAACAATCGTCCATTAAATCATATGAACGGCACAGCTGTTTTGAGACAGGTATTTTTAACAATCGATAACACGACGTTTCCAAAGGACACCCATATGACCTGGGAGAAGCCATCCATCCATGGGGAAAAGTGAAAGTACGCCGAACTTTTGCAAACGATATGGTTTGGGCGCCCTCGTTTGGTCATTAGAGTTACTACAATGATGTTAATATATATATATATTTTCATGATCAAGAATTCCAGGGTAGACATAAACGTTTGCACCAAAAATGAATTCTTAAATTTTAATTCAAGATATCCCAACATGAAATTCAGATATGATATATCTTAAAAAAATTAAACTACAATAAAAACCGCATAGCGGCGTTGTGTTCAGGCATGTTGAGAGACACCCACATTGCTTCCGTCCACGTGTCTAAAGACCCCGAGGATGTCCATGCTTGCCGAGCGTGAGTGTTTTTCTGACACTTTTTACTAATATATACGATCTGTTCCAACAATAACGCAAATTATCCGTCTGATATGTTGACGTTATATTAACCCCATTATCTAATTTGGAAATGTTGACTTTAGAATGAAGAACAAGTTGTCATTTACGATACACACCAAGCTAACCGCTAACATTTTCAACAGACTTTGGTTTACGCCTTGTTCATTTGTTGTGACATCTTCTTAACTTTTTATCACAATTGTATTTAAACTCTGGCGTGTACACAACCACCATATAATCATCGAAAAATAAACTCAATAAGCTGATATGTTATGTTTACCCTTTAGCCCGTAGAAAACAAAAGTGGTCCATAGATCCCAGAAACAGTGCCTGGAGTAAAGATGAAAGCAAGTTTGGACAGAAGATGCTGGAGCGGATGGGCTGGTCCAAGGGCAAGGTATTGTGTATTACTAGTTGCAAATTACAATCTGATTTTATTTTCTGACCGAGTGTTGTCTTTTCCTAGTTTGAACGATTATTAATTGCGACTGTATATTCCTTCGAAAACAGGGTCTTGGTAGAAGCCAGCAGGGCTCCACCGAACACATCAAAGTAAAAGTGAAAAATAACAACCTGGGCCTTGGAACCAACGCAAGCTATGAGGTTTTTACATGCAGCCATTTTTCTAACTTTATTTACGTTGACATGAAAATAAGATACAGTAATCCTGTTATTTTAATATAGGTCACAATGGTAAAGTTGTGACCTCTTGTGAGCTGCTTGTCTCTCGTTTCTGGATTTGTTTGATGAAATGTGACTCACTTTAGGACAATTGGATTGCCCACCAAGATGATTTTAATCAACTTCTCGCAGACCTAAACACTTGCCACAGTCAACCCAATGAGAAAAGTAAGTAAACACTCCATATTGAATAACGTGCCATGATCTACTGTGCAGGAAAGTGTTGTGTTAAAATAAATATGAAATATTACTGCATAGCCTGCCTCAGGATTTTATCTTCCCCAGTAGAGGGCACTATACTGCAACACTTTGAGCTTAGTTAAAGGCTCCAGAGATGATTATATTGATGAGCCCAGACAATGCTATAGTATCTAATATATATTGAAGTATTAAAAAGCATTGGATTGAATAAAACATGACTAAATACATTGTAAGCAGTTTCTGGCTTGTGATGCTTCTATTCAGAAACCCCATCGGAAGATCAGAAGAGTTTCAGCCTGGAGGAAAAGTCCAAGACCTCCAAAAAGAGGGTTCACTACATGAAGTTCACTAAAGGTATGTTCCCTTGCTGTGTGCGTGGCTTGGTAACCAACAGCCATGCTGTCTCGGGTATACTTGACTCACTTTGTATTTTTAAGTAGGGAGCTGGACAGTGTAGTCATTGGGGAAAGCGAGTCCCATTCAAAGACTCTCGGTTTGATTCCCAAATGTCTGAAAAGTTCTTCAAGACGACTTGCTGCTAAAGCTGTCTCTATTTCGCTTTGGGTAAAAGCATATTTTAAATAAACTAAAATGAAAAGCAAGTACAAAGAAAAATACATTAGTGAGGTTTAGTTTTTGTTTTAAAAAATTAAAACGTCCATTTACACGCATGCGCACGCGCACAGGTTTTCCTCTAGTCCGCTTCGGGCCCCATGTCCTGGGACGGGTCAGAGACATGGACCTGGCCCGCAGTGGTCTTATCAGCCAGCGCTCGGTCAGGTGCTAGGGTCAATGTTAAGGGGGGGAAGAGTTATAAATATATATTTTATTACACATCAGGAAGTGGAGACCTGGAGCTCAAGGTCAGCGCACTGATGGCAATGGGAAAGCGTTGGCTAAAAAGAAATGCAATTAATGCACAGTATCATGCCATATTTTTTCGGAAAACTTCCGTTCATTAATTGGTGGGAAATGCAGACCATTCAACACAATTGTATGATACGTTGTACCGGATATTTTTCAGCAAGGAATCTTTTCTTTTCTTTTTTTTTAATCCATTACCCTGTATATCCATATAGTCATCTGTAACTGCAATCATCATCGACACTCAAATGTACATCGATGGGTTGGGAAAAAACACAAACGTCCAAACCATAACCTCACCTGGAAAATCGTTCTTCCTTACGTCATTAGTAGCAACTTCCTGTTTCCTGTTTGGGGCATCTGGAATGTCCATTTACTTTTGCCCCCCGAAAAACGCCTTCTAGCGGCTGTGGGACCTATCAGACAACCCATCCAGTCAACACTTGGGTCTCTGTCGCGCCCCTTGATGGAGAGAAAACACTCATGCCAAATGGTGAAATGTGGGACAGACCACTTAACCTCTAGATTGGGGTAATTCTGGTCCCCTACAGCCAACATGTGTCTCCGTTCTTCGGTTGTTGACTATCCAAAACAAACCTCATTGATTTGTCCTGTAGATTGTACATTTTCAACATAAATTCTGACAACTTGAATGGCAACAAATTCGGTCAACTTTAAGCCCCATAGGCTTCCTTGCCCATGATGCCTAACCCTTACCTGCTCCTAACATGCATGTATCTGCATTGAGTGTAAGTGGCTTTAGATAAAAGTGAAAACGTCTGAGAGCTCTGTGTATACTTTTCTTCACCAGGGTACCGTATTTTCCGGACTATACGTCGCTCCCGAGTATAAGTCGCATCAGTCAAAAAATGCTCCATGACGAGGAAAAAAACATATATACGTCGCATCGGTGTATAAGTCGCATTTATTTTTAAACATTTAAACAAGAACGTTTAGTCTGGAGAGACTGAATGAAATTGCAATATAGGTGTGTCGGTCCCTCGTAGTTCTGAGAGTAGGCCTATACCGAATTCAGTGACACCGGGATTCCACCGGACGCGTATGCGCCGCGGTCAGATGCCTTCACAAGTCCAGCGGAGGGCTCCAGTTTTCGCCGGCCAAGTCATGCGCTGTGATATGTGTGACAGCTATGTTGCACAAAATTGCAGCTAAGGCTGGGGTAGCTTTGGTTGAACCGGAGGACATTGAGGACGAGAATATAATTTATTCGGTGGTGCAGTAGGCTTGCAGCGTTCAGTTGTAGGCCTAATGAATGACGGTGCCCTCTTGCGGCCGAGGATTATGTACGCACAATTTTGGCATATAAGTCGCTTCGAAATATAAGTCGCAGGGCAAGCCAAACTACAAAAAAACCGCGACTTATAGTCCGGAAAATACGGTACTTGGGTTCATTCATGTTCAGTAAAGCCAACCTGCCTCTCTGGTGATGGTCTTGATCTTACCAAGGCTCCTAAATCTTCTATCTCCATCCCTGGCAGTTGGGATTAACCCGTCTCGTCACGACGAGCGGCCGTTTAACCGTGTTTTCGGTTACTCGCACCGGCTTTGCATGTTTCCATGCAACATGAAAGACGCGGTTCTCCTTGACGATCACAACAAACCGCCAATTTGTAATATGAGCATCTTCTCCACTTTTTAAGTGGGCTGGCCGGCATTAAGCCGCCCCTGTACAGCGACAGGATTAACCAAATGTGGGAAAGGTGAACTGCTGTTTGGTCGTGTCACAAGTTCACAACAGCGGGGGGGCAGTTGCAGAGCTATCCAGTTCTCTTAACAGTTCTCTTTTTTTTTTTCTTTTTCTTTTTTACAATGTCTTGTTTTTTTTAAAAAATGTATGATGACTATATGCTCTGTAAGGTGACCTTGGGTGTCTTGAAAGGCGCCTCTAAATGAAATGTATTATTATTATTATATTATTAACCTTATTTAACTAAAGAGTTGCTAGGCAACCCCCAGCCTGCCACACGCTTCGCATGCGTCCAATCTCTACGCTCCGAGTCCGGCCGTTTCAAGGCCAAGACTTCGTAATGGTTTTACAGTTGCTAAGCTCTTTACATGAGCTCAGTGAGTTGACGGCGGTGCGCCACTTGTCTAGTTCCCCATGTGCGATGACATTTATTCACATCCTCTACTTCTTGTTTAAATGTAAGTCGCTCCATGCCTTCCCACTTTTCTCCTCTACATTTATCGTGTGCAGGCTGGCTCTCATTGCCCGCATTGAGGATTGATGGCTTTCGATTTTGGAGGAAGGCACAGAAGTCTCCCCTCTTTAGGTCCACGGCCAGAGAGCGGAAACCAGTAAACCAATCTTAATTGTCCTATATAACTATCACCTCTCAGTTGGCAGTATGCAAAATGTTACTTCACTCTGGTCATTTTAGTTTCAGTGGCAGTGTTTCAGCTTAATTCATAAGGGGTCATATTTTTTATCAAAGATTGGTTAAAATGAAATGGGACGACATAGTGTTGGTGCTATCTGTGTATTCAGACAGCAGCCATATATGAAACGTGGATCTTACGGTGACCTCCGTTGATCATATGTACATTTGAATAGCCACAGTGTGTAGTGTTGCCAATGCCCAAAGTAAAAAAAAAAAAACACGACACACACTTGTCCACTGCCCTAGTTGGCTTGGGATATGCGATCTGGCTACTCCCAGAGGAAGTTGGACAGTAAATCAGTTTAAGGACTTTAACTCTATTTCAGCTCCCACAATAAACAAACCCATGCCACACGTATGTTTTTAAGGGGGTGGTAGGTTTCCATGACAATATAGCCTTGTGAATGATCAGATTCTTAAAAGCTTTATTTTGAAATTGTGTCGGTGGACTTATGGGCTTTCACAATACATTGGGGTCATTATTAATCATACATTATTAGGATAATTGATCGTGATTTCTCAGTCGCACGTTACTGGGAATCGCTAATCTTGTTTCAGTAGCTGTCAGCACTGTCAACCGTTGCCATATCGACTGTGCCCTTGGAAACCAGCAGGTATTTGGTAACACCAGCCGATGTTGCACGTTTGCAATGCCCCAGCCCATATCCTGCCTGATGGCGTTCGGCCACATTGGCATATTCAACAGGAACCGAATGAGGCTCGGCTGCCTCTTTCTAGTCCCACATTGTTGCCATGCACTTTCACCTGAAACCTTAAGCTTCTGCATTTTGACAGGTATTTCCTGATCCAAACATTTAAAAAGTTCATATTGGGCATAGCGGCTACCTTCGCCCAGGGATCAATAGGCCTCCTGCACCGCGGCCACCCTCCCCTATGGCGTGTTTGTTTTAGTGAGCATAACTGCTCGGCTTTTGCTCCTGAGACCTGCTTGTGCAGTCACTTTGAAAGCGGCAAGGAGGGGAGATAGAGGTTTAAAAGCAATAAATAACCTAATGTTATCTGGGCTCCTGCTGGAGGAAGAGGATGCAGCTGTACGCACAGGGCCCAGGCCTGAGACAGATGACGGAGCTCTCCAGTAGTCTTTGAGGCCCGACTTGAAAAACTGGAGTACGGGGGCGTGGCATCGGAGGCCCCGTTGTTAGT
The DNA here is from genome assembly GCF_031168955.1 of Gadus macrocephalus. Lineage (NCBI taxonomy): Eukaryota > Metazoa > Chordata > Actinopteri > Gadiformes > Gadidae > Gadus > Gadus macrocephalus. The sequence continues at coordinate 7,374,983 of NC_082402.1, read as the reverse complement.
TTATTTTTCTTTGGCGTTTTATCCCCAAAGCGAAGAGTAAACTGTGCAACGCCGGCCTTTCTTCACTTCAAGAACCCCCCACCCACCACCCTTCATTCCCACCCCACCATCTATTTCAGCACACTTGGCCCAAGTTAAAAACACTAAGATGTTATCCATGTTTCCGAAGCTTAGCGATTTGATGATTGATTTTCGCTTTGTATGTTGGATGAAGTCTGTGTTGAAGTTTTTTTTTGCTTGGATCCGGTATTTCATGTCCCAACAACAGAATCCCCCCCCCCCCCCCCGAGTATATTAGGTTAGGGTTAATGGTGTCTGTATGTTTTGGTGTCAGTGACAATCTTTTATCATTGGTCATATGCTGTCACCTAGGCCTTTTGTTTTCAAAAGCCCCTTTTTCTAGTTCTATTGGACTTTCAGCACATGAGTCAATGCATCCAAATACCTTTGTAGCAGCAACAGTAAAAATTACCGTACCTAATAGATATAGTAAGATATAATAACTGGCCTAATCATTGCTCTCAGGAGGAGGCTTTGATGATTTAGATACCACATTGGTGACTTAAGTGGTTCATTTTGATTAGCAACTTTACGTTAAGAAATTTCGTCAAATTAAAGGTAAAAGCAATATTTTGTATCGGTGTATATATCATTACAGATTCATATTGCCTGCATTTCTTGCACTGTTTTTTAAGCGTTGATACTTTCACCCCATTAGGGAAGGACCTTTCTAACCGCAGTAAAACGGACCTCAACTGTATTTTCGGCAGAAGGGCTAAACATGCCGGCGCCCCAATCAAAGAGGAGGTAAGACTAATGTACCCACAATTCATCCTGCTGCATGCACATCCGAAAAAATCGTTGCGTTTCCTAATGAACCTTATTAACTCATTAACATGGCAAGTAAGTTCTAATGAAGAATCTCTATTTGGTCGTACCGGTTAAATGGATAATTATTAAAATGGCGGTTGTAACCTCATCCAGTCCCGTCGACCCCCTGTGCCCCTCTGCGGTGCAGCTTTGGCTATGCTGCTGTGGCACCGGCTTACCTGCCACCCTCCGGCTAATTAAGGATGACCACGGCTAATGCCTCCCATCAGCCGCCCCAGTGTCACATGAACCCCGTAGCTTCTGCCAGGCCCTGCCCCGCCGCGGCCTGCGGGCTCAGATTAGCCGTGTCATGGCGTGCTGCTTTGACACCGCCAGCAGGCCGCTGCCGGCAGCAAAGCCAGCCAAATCCAGTTAAGGGATTTGTACCCTCGCCCCCTTCTCCTCTCCTGCACACTCCTTCCTGCCGCTCCTTGCTTCTCGTCTCGGAGTGGTCACCTCCGCACCGAAGGGCAGTATTACAGGAATCGGGATGAGGTTCGCAGGAACCTCGAATGATGACGATTGCAAAAAGGAAAGTTTTATTTTAATGCTTTTTTAATCTTCAATGTTACTTCATGACCAACTTCACCACTTTAGCGATAGGGGCCCTGTGTGTTTCAAACATTTCTTGGGTGGACTAGGGACATGGTTTCCATGCCAATAGATGATTGAGCCAATTAGTGGATTGACGGTTACCCTTTTCCTATTTAATCAGATTTGAAAGAGGACTTATGTTTTTTCATGACAATGACTGAATTAATTGCAGGTTAACTACAGGTTGAAACCTTGGCTACCATCCACAAGGATGCATAAAGATTAAGAAACTCTGTTGGTATTGGTAGAAGGGTCACTTGGCAACGGTGTTTGTTTAGCCATAGGTAGAACACCTGAGCTGTTAAATACCTTATCCATAAACCCTTATCCAAGACCGATTTTTAATGGTATATAAATGTCTGTCTATAATCCTCAAGATTATACATTTTCGTTAGATTGGCCACAAGATATCTTTTGTTGACAAAAAATAAAAATAAACAGGACTTCAAGACAAGCAGACACAGGAATCGGTTGTAGGCATCTTTCATGAACATGGAAGACATTTGCATTTTTTTAATCCATAAATTGCAAGAAGCAGCCCCCTGCCTATCCCCCTGACAGGGCCCGTGCGCCGGCATCACAATGGCCGACACCTCCCAGCTGATCGCCATTGGAAACAAAAGGCTGTGCATGGCGCTTGTTTTCCCCATAATCGTTTGGTTATGGGCTTGTTGCTGAGCCAGATGTGACACAATTGACCGTATCGAACACGGGACACGATGACAATAGCGTCCCACAAGACATTACGTGTTGGCCCTAGAAACACCCAAGTGCTCTGGGTGGAGGTGAAGATGCTGACCGTTAACTGAAACGCCAACAGATTTTATTTTTTTTGGTATTTACTGTACCAAGTCATTACTGTACCAAGTTAGACTTTCAGTCTTCTTCCATTTATCCGAAATGTAGGCAAACTTTAAATGCTACATGAATGGCTTACTGGTCTCTGTTATTGTGGACACACACACACACACACACACACACACACACACACACACACACACACACACACACACACACACACACACACACACACACACACACACACACACACACACACACACACACACACACGTTATCCTTCCTCTGTGGAGATGCGCTTCCTGCTAACCCCTTATCACTGAACACAACACACTCTGTAAACCAGACGGACCCTCACGTGTGTGTATTTATAAACTCCCTGACATTCCCTCCCCCCTCCCGGTGTGGGGGACACCTTTTTGAGACAAACAAGCCAGGGTTGTTGAGTTTTGTTCTCCCTAATTACCAAGTCTAATCCCATGAGCCCAGAACTGTTATCTTCATTTAGGTTGCATGCCGCGTTATTGGCTGAAACTCTTGAAGTATCTTTCACGCTTAAAAATTACATTTTAATTGTAATGAATCGAATACATTTGTTTGGGATGAATATTTGTATCCAAGTCATTTAATCCCACTGCCTTTTGGCATGGAAAATGTAAAGCAAAAACAATCGTGACCATCAATAACGGCGCTGCCATTACGCACCCCGGCTGGCCAGTGTGCGTTATCTCCTCGTGTTGGAGCACCTGTCCATCTGCACCCCTCTCCGCCATCCATCACACGTCCCACGCCCGCGCGCGCTCGCCCCCCCCCTCGCCCCGCCTCCTCCGCCGGCCCCTCGGCACAATTACTCACCGCAAGACAAATGACGGGGCCGCTCTGCCGAGATATCAAACGGCCCCGGCCACTTCCAGAGCGATGGCACTCTGGCAGCCTCTGGTGCTCCCTGGGCTTATCGGCGGGCGAGCACTGCCCCTGGCCGTCCCCGTGTCCCTCTCTAGTTCCCACCTCCGCCGCCACCGCCTACCCCTTCAGCACAGCTCCTCTCTGCCCCCCTCTGGGGGTTTAGTTAGGGGAGCCACAGGGAGGGCCAGCCCGGCTTGATTTATCTCCCTTGCCCCTCTGCCCGGCCACTCAGGCAGGCCGAAAGAGCCGACGAGGCTCCAGCGGGCCGGTGCTGGGAAGCCCGGCATTAGCTGAAATAAACCATCCTGCCGCCCAGTGAAAAATGTCCTCTGATTGGCTAATTAATCAGTCAAAAGGGAGCGACGCGGCCGGTGACTTGAGGGACCCAACCGGGCGACCGCAGAGGGCCCGCTGATAAATAGACTCCCCGCCGATTCATACATCAACCAAAGTTAGTCATTTTTTAAAGCCACAAGCGCTTGTGAAGGGTGGAAACACAAGCCTGTGGGTTTGTTTTTTTTGTCGCCGAGTTTTGTGTGTGTGCCTGGGCGTACGCATGCACTGTCAGATAATTGAGATATATATGGTCTTTAATGTCAACTTTGGATCATTTTAAATCTTTCAAAAAAGATTTTGAACAACAAAGGACACAAATTTAATTTATATTTAAACTATTATTTGACCCCAAACAATTATCTGGCAAATACATTGCTTTTGGGTAGAAGGAACATTTAAAACACAAATTCTTTAAAAAGATCCAATTAGCTCTGTAGACAATAAAACCACATTAATCATATTAATTGTATTCTCTGTACAGTTCATCGTGTGTGTGTGTGTGTGTGTGTGTGTGTGTGTGTGTGTGTGTGTGTGAGACACGCATTCATTCTTCAGTCAAAACACTGATAACAGACAGCCTTGTGGTTCATAACGGCTTTTAATCATCAAAACCTAAGACAAATATTAACGAAGCGAGTAGAAAAGAAAAAGACCCGATGCGATTTATTGCTTGCTGGCTTGTTTTGATGTCTGCAGCACGCCACTGAGGCGGTGGTAGCGCACCCTGCTCCTGGGGTCAGTCTGACCCCGTGGCCTCTCCCACTCCCACTCCTGCTCAGGCACAAAGGGCCAAACATCAAGCCTCCTCGGCTGGCACCTGTTGCGTCCGCTTCCCTGCCCACGCCTCGTCCACATGAAGGATCACACGTCAGTGGGGGGGGGGGGGGGTCCCTTGACACCGCCGTCCTAAGGAATATGGGCCAGGGCCCGGGTTTGATAGGGGCTCTGGCATTTGGCAGATGTGTCTGCAAGGCGCCGGGGAGTTGGTGGGCGGAGACAGCGGCAACTTGTGCTGACAACGCAGGAGCCCAGTGTATTTAATATATTTTTTATTCGTATAAAAGCAACGCTGCGGCGCTTTGGTACCCAGTTCTCAGAGTTTGGGAATGACGGCCCTAAACAAAAGTGAAGAGGGGACCGGGATGTTGCGATACAGCTTCCAGCCTCTTCTGGTTTAGGAGTTATCTTTGAATAAGTGGTATTTTTGAGTAGTTTGAATCATTCTTTTAAAGGCTTTTCCGAACATACTTGCAATAAATAATAATTGTTCCTTTTTTTTTGTGTATTTTCACAGTACTAAAGTTTTCAAGTTGCCTTTATTTATTGGCTTGACATTCTGTAATGTTTTAAAAAAAATTAAATAACAAACGGGGAGTTATTTTGAATTGTCCTTAAAGTGTGTTATTTTAAGAGGGTCGGTTGAGGTAGGGGCCATCGTCTACGTTCCCAACCCACTTTAAAACGTCCCAACATGCTCATGATGAAACGGCGGCATTTCAAGATAACATCGGGTCTTGACTCCCGCTCAGATAACATCTAATGGCCTCAAGGAAACACGTTTCACAAAACATACGCCAGTTGACGCGGCCGCCGTATCGTGCCTACCGCCAAAATGACAAAAGGCACCCGCCAAGGCGACACAGTTTGCCACTCCTCCAACCGGCAAACCCACCTTCTTACCTGTCTATCTGGTTGCAGTGTTCATGGCTCCCTCTAGGCCCTGCCAGCGCGCTGACACTTACAGATTAGTGTGGAGTAAAAAACCACTGTCTGTCTCTTAGTTACAGGCTTAAGCAGTAATGCACAGGGCCAGGGTAATTACCGCCTTGTGAAGCTAACTGCCTGAAGATAACAGCGCCCTCGGCTGTTTACGGCCACCGAGAACCGTTTAATCACTGACTTTTTAATCTAATTAATCACAGCGGGCGCTAAATAATTGCAATGTCCTCCATTTTTGGGTGGTGTAGGGCGGGGGGGGGAGCACACTGGCGGTAGGTTTTGACTACAAGCGCATTCAATGTAAAGCATATGCGTAAGGCAGTCGCACTGCATGCATAATACCCTCTTCATTTGTTATGATAAACGTTCCTGCACCGGAGTCTTTTCTTTTCGTAAGCATATTAGTTTAAGAGCCTGTCCTACACCAAAGTATTCTGGTAGACAATGTTCCATGTGTGACATTTGGATCTACTTTTTTTTTTTTGGGAAAGGTTTTCCTGTTAAAATCTTATTTTGCCCCCTCCAAAAAAAAAATGGTGCCCCCCCCCCCCCCCCCCTGGTAACTGATGGAGGCAGACCCCATATGTAATTACTCTGAATAAGCAAGGAGTATCCACCTGTTTTTGCTGTCCACCCACGTCATGTTCATGAAGGATGGGCTAGTGGACTCCTGCAGCTCATCAGGGAGTGAGAACTGGGTAATCCACGCCTGATCCATAGACTTTTGCTATCGCCAAATTTATTATTATGGCAGGACAATGAGGACCCGTTCACACAATTAGAGGAACCCACCAATATTGGCCGGATTGTATTGGGGAAAAATGGCGGGTACCGCAGATAAGCATTTCTTTCTCCGAGAGATGAATTGGTAGCGGCAGTTTTTGTCAAATACTAACGAACACGGGTCGAATATGGGAGATCCGTAACGCATTTAACCCTTCATTTATATATAGTTTTTAAAGAAGTATGGTGTTTATTATTTAGTATGATCATTATCTCACTACCGTTGCTTCCATTCTCCAGTTATTCGGTAACATTCTGTCAAACTGCAAACTTGTAATTATAACTAATATTTTAAATTCCACTGGACTCAGTAATGCGCGGTGGGGTAAAAATACCATTCAAAATAAACAAATCTTATATTCTGGGGCAAATGCATATTATTATTTTTTTTTTTTCAAGCCTTCATTTTTTTAGTAATTTAAAATATTGATCTTAATCTGACACGAAATCTGACCCTCACTCTTCCTCTGCAAAACTTGCAAACATGGCAATAACCTTTGTATTAACATCTATCCTTGTGGATGCTCTTTCCTGGAGGAAAGTTTCTCATGGAGTGAAGCTTGTGCATGCTCTCCTCCCGGCCCCGGTGTCTTGGCACCGTGGCCGGCAGAGAGCCTCCGTTGGCCACAGTAACGGTGGGGAGAGCTGCAGCTGGAGTGTATTGAAGGAGGCGGCCTGTTGAATGCCTTCCCAGCCTCCTCTTTTCCGTGGGGCCCTCCCTGTGTTCCCTGCCCAACCCCGGCCCCCACCAGGGACGAGAGTGGAGCAGGAAGGGTCCGATAGCCAGGCCGTTCCTCTGCCGAAGGAGTCTTATCTCAGCGCTGCACACGGTGCACTGAACGCATCCTCTTCCTGGGGTGCTGGGCCTGGGTGGTGGGGAGGAGAAGGAGGAGGAGGTGGAGGAGGAATGGTTGACTCAAGGTGCATTTTCCAGCCTCCCTCCAACTCCTCAACCTTCCCTTGGTAGTGCTGCTCTGTTAATCTTCAGCCGTAGAAATTGTACACGCGCGCTCTCCTTTAAAAGTTGCCTTCCTCTTTTAATCTCTATGCAATCATACCAGTTGTATTTTTGCAATTATTGTTTTATGTTTGACTATACATTTCCTACAATGGTTGTTATTTAACTTAAGTTAATTAACCTTAGGAAGTTGACATATATCAGGCAATGTGCACAGTTTGTAGGTTAACAATGGAACCTGACAAAATTGATGCATTCCTTCAGTTTTTGTTTTAAGGATCATCTATCTTGGATACATAACGCCTTAAATTATGGACTTACTTAATTTGCCTACAACATAAGTTCATATGATTATGAAACGTCAAGCTATTATTTCCTGGGAGAGGGAATCCTTGAATGCCAATGCTGAAATAAATGTCCAGCAGTGTCAACTTGTTTACTTGTTTTGTAGATAAATATATATGTTGGTCTGTGTCCTTCCTTTTGCTCAGCACAGCACTTCTTCTCTGTCATATCAGAGAGCGGTCTAATGGGCTTCCCCAGGCAGTGAAAGGATGAAATCCCCCCCGCCCCTGACACGAAGTTCCAGCCACTAGTCCTGGTCAAGGGGGAGGTCTTCCTCTGCATCCCTCTCCCACCATCTCCTCTCATTTTCTGCTCCTCTCCTCTTTGCCACTCTCTCATCCACCATCTCTCCCTCTCTTGAGAGTAATTTCACAGGCAGTGGGAAAGTAGCCCCCAGCCACCGTCCTAAATCCCACATGTTGTTCAATGCTGTCAGCGTTAAGAAGACCCATCCTCGGTCTCCCAAGCAGAGAGGACACCATTGTGCAGTAACTGGGAATATAGATTTTATTCCCTCTTGGAACTTAGAAAGTTTTGTTTAATGGCATCTCACCTAAAGGGGCCCTCTTGTTGGAAGTTGAGACTAATTCCAGGTGAAGTCTGAGGTTGCAAAAAATGTTATAACTTGACTGCTATTTGGATCATCTGCCACTTTTTCTTCGTAATCATGCCGGCTTTTAAGTTTGTAAATATAACTGGTTGGAGCACAACTGATTCCACCTCTTCCACTGTGGACATGAACAGTGATTAAATTTTTTCCTTGATGTTGGGATATTCCTGCATAATATGAAGCCAAAAAAAAGAATACTTTAGATCTCTCATATCTTTTGATTGTTTTAAACTCATTCATGTTGTAAATTGTGAATCATCCCTCTTTTATCCGTATTGTTAATTTTTTTTTATTCCCTGGGGGCTTTTTACCTACCGCTCTAGATATTTTAGATTACATACTGCTTGTGGAAATTGGCTTTTAAGTGTTTATGCCGAAGCAGTCTCAATCCCACAAGGTTCAATCTACATGCTCACTGTTTCAACTGCCTATGCATTAACTTGTTCTTGATCGCGGCCCGGGGTCAAACCAGTGTAATCTGGATGTAGAAGCATAAAGGCCAACGCAGGACGGGAAACACCCCATCTGTATCATTCACATATCTGTAATCCGTAGGGTCAGTGAGCAGGAAAAAATATATGCAATCCACATTTCCATCTGCGTAAATGCACAGCGAGAGCCGTGGCATTGTTTAGTGTAATCCTCCAGAGGTGGCTTGGTATTCTTCAGAGCAAATCATTATGCATTGAGTAGGCCATTAGGAAAATGAAGACGAATGGCCCACCGATGGGCTTTGACAAAACGCTCCAACTGCACGGTCACAATTGAGACTGTCGTGGCCTGTTTTTAACACGCTATAGGTTAAACTCAAGAGAATGAGAGATGAGTTTTTGGCCAGGTTGACTCCATTCCCATGACTCTCCTGGATAGTTAAGCGGGAGGAAAGTGAATGAGTGCCGCTGCCTTCCAGTAAATGTTGTAAACTGTCCCCTGAAGCCAGGTAGATGGCTCATAGGAGCTGTACTAGATCTGCTCGGTCGACTATAGCCGAAGCAGGGATTTCACTGAGTTGTCCAAATTGTTCACGATCAAACTGGAAGTTACACGGTAACAGCTTCCAATAAAATCACCTTTCTTTCCATTTCTTTTTTCAACTGGTTGAAATATTAGATCTAGTTCATGAACTGATCTTAATCCCTGGTAGGCATACCAGTGGAAAAACCTGTTTTGACTGGAGCTCGTTCTTGATTGACATCTAACTGTTGCAGAGGGAGGAAGGCGGTTGATGAAGCTGGTAACGCATGTTCTCAACATGCTCTCAAAAGATCATGCACATTAGGGTACTTCTGTGTCAGCCGACAAATCCTAACATGACGAGTGAAGCGTTGTTATAAAAGGTGACCTTTTCTTTGTCTTGTGTTGACTTTGTAATGGCTTCCATCAACGAATCAATTTACACCTACATTGTCTTCAAACAAATGAGCGTTTGCTTCTGTATGGTGATTGACAAAACCCCCCTCCAAGTTTTGGGAGTCTATTTTTAACCGGGGGTGCAAAATAATGTCTGAAATCCTGACACCATCCTCTCCTTAATGTCTGTTCCTATCTCTAGGAGAACAATGGCTGTGACTCCCTCGGGGTGAAGATGGAGGTAAAGGAGGAGGAAGAGGAGAAGCCCATCTCGGCTGGGCCTCAGCCGGATCTGGATGTGGAGGGGATCACCAAGACGGTGACCAGCACGCTCACCATGCAGGAGTACTTTGCCCAGAGGATGGCTCGGCTAAAGGGGTCCCGAGGCCAGGCCCAGGAACCGGTCTACTCGTTAGCCTCAGTAGTCACCACGGAGGCCACTGAGACCTCAGATCCGGATCCCCACAGCACCTCCACCACGCCAGAGCCCGATGACGTCAACCGCACCACCGAGAAAATTTCAGACGAGGAGCCCAAGAAGAAGAGGAAGAAGAGCAAGAAAAATAAGGAGAGGGAGGTTTCTGATGTAGAGGTGGAGGAGCCTGAGGTGTTAGTGGCGTCCGCCGAAGTGGAAGAAGATGCAAACCAGGAGCAGGTCTGTCCGGAGAAAACTAAGAAAAAGAAGAACAAGAGAAAAGCGGCTGAGGTAGAGGAAGCGGTTCCAGGCAACTCCAGCGTCACAGAGGAGAACCCCGGCAAGAAAAAGAAGAAAGCGGAGGAACTTTGTATTGAATCAAATCTAGAGGGTGGACACGCCATGGAAGATCAAACGGCCCAGTCCGACGCTACAAACACGAAGAAGAAGAGGAAACGCAGAAAGCAGATGGACAGTGAAGTGGCAGAAGAGGAGATAGTAGTGCCGGAGAGGAAATCCAAAAAAGATAAAAAGAAACGAGAATAAAGTTCCACCGAAACGATTCTTTAGCCTCATCCTACAGTCACACAGACTACTTCAATGTGTCTTCTCTTGGGTGATTTTATACAGGTGACTGCAAAGGCATGAACCAGCAGATCATGATCCTTTGTATAAGATACCCCTCAATGTAATTGTATCCGTTTTATGGACATTACTCGCTATGCTAGTATCGGTTACGGATGTAGATATTTGTATTCTCCTGGGTAAAGCACAGTCGGTCCTCGGCTGTTTGCTACAGGGCAGCACCACTGCAACAGTGGTTATGAAATGCCTTGCTCAGGGGCACTATTCAATCAAGGATCGAAATCTAGCTTGTAAATCACTGCTCCTTTTTTGGTATATTTAAACTTTTACAAGTGATAATGAAAATGACTTGGTATTAACTGGTAATTGCATTCCTAAAGCTTAGCTTACCATTTGGATGCAGTTGTTTATTTTATTGTTGAAAGGTTTCATTCTTACAATGCTTTGTTCTTCAGGAAGACTGCTTGCGTGACCTGAACTTTCTCGAACACATCAAACAATGTTCATTCTTAACATCACTTTGGTCATCTATGAAATGGTGGAATACCTGTTTTTCTTGAATCCCCTTTGGGGAAACAAACATCCATGATCCAACTTTTTCTTAATCGAGTCGGCCCCCGTGTGAATAAATCGAAGTCAAAAATGAAACTTTTTTGCGTTCTGTTATTTCTACTGTAAACTATGGCAAAGTAGGCCTAGGTTAAATATCCTGCACACATTTAAGCACATAATCCTAATTATATTCGGCCTAGACAAAATGAACAACTTTGGTCGACCAGGAAACGCAGTTGCCACTATACTGCAAAAATAATTCTGTTTGTGATGAGTAGTACTGAAACAAATAAATTAAATGTACGATGGAGGCATTCATGGTAAATGACAGTCTACCCTGTCGGCCAACTAATTTGATTTAAAGCATATATTCCTGGTGCTTGGAAGCAACTACAGATGCCCTAACAAGCTGGTCTTGTTTTGAGATGAGGGTTGCTGTCGTGAGTCTATGGAGGAAAAAGGAAACCGACACTTTCCAACATTGCTTTTCAAAACAATATTAGGAAATGGTATATTTTGGTCACCATATTGCCTGTCCAAAAACCTAATTTTCTAAATTATAATGTAGACCTTAAGCCAAGGCATCGAAGCCTATATGTCATAATATATTTTAATTAAACAATTTGGGCTTAAATACTGTAAGTAGGCCTTAATTAAAAACATGAGTTGACATGGCTGTGGGAAATCTGCTAATGTTAGCATATTCAAAGCAGATGTCTACGTATACATTTGTGACATTCACACACCCAAAGTCTCGATTGTTATATCTTAATTGATGCATTTTGATTCAAAGGTTTTTCTATGGAAATCCAAATCTAACCTGCAGGAAGAGTTTACTTTAAATTATGAGTGTGCTTATCCTCGGAACCCGCAAAACATTTCCCGCAACTTCACGTGAGAGAATAGTCGCATTCCTCTGGTGATAGGCTGATATATCACCCACGCGAATGGACCGAACATGCCCATTATTAATACAACCTTTCTCTAATATTTATTGTCATTTAGACCCGAGTTCAGTTGTTCTCAACATTGGGATCGGGTCCACACTCCGGGTGCGCATGCAAAAAGGTTTCACTTCTAGACATGGGGTCAAGGGCCACAAAATGTGTGGAACCACCCTAACTGTAATATGCAGGCATATTCGATTTATTTAAAATTCTCCAAAATGCAGAGTCATGCTGCAGTGCACGTTCATGATTACAGTCGTGCTTCCCGGCCGGATTGTTTTGTGGGTGTCACGATTACACGCGCTCCCCTCCGAAACACCTATGCATCACGCGTGCATGTTGTGCCCGCGACAGAAAAGGAGGAGGAGGAGGAAGTAGGGTCCTATACATCACGGACGTGTCCACCGTGGGCAATCTGTAGTTTCAGGTGCCGTGTATCCTCTTCCTGTGGGGGTAAAAGTCCCCGTCGTCCACAGATCATGAGGCTGACACCTCGCTGCCGAGATTGGTGATAAAGAGGGCTATAGCTCTACTTTATTTTATGACATTCAACACACAATCCACTTCCGTAGGACCCTTTCGGTCGAGGAACGGTTTTTTGATGCTATGAATGTGGCCTGTATAGATTGGGCATTTATTATATTATTTTTGTTTCTGTGTTTTTGTTTCACCCCGTTGCTATTCTTGTTATTATCTTATAGCTGTTGCACCTGCATTATGCCCTCTGAAACTTAGACCATCGTGTGTGTGTGTGTGTGTGTGTGTGTGTGTGTGTGTGTGTGTGTGTGTGTGTGTGTGTGTGTGTGTGTGTGTGTGTGTGCACGCGTGCTTGTGGCGCCATTTGGCCACTGCCCAAGAGGATCCTGTCAACAGGAACCCCAGATTCTGACACGCACCCCCCGCCTCCCCCCTGCAGCCACTGAAGGAAACTGATTTCCTCTCGTCCACATGGCTTGGCTTTGCTTTAAATGCCCCAAATCACTGTTCATCCCAAATTATTGACAACATTGGCCATTTAATAACCCTTCCTCGCCCCATATCCATTGCCCCCCTTCGACCTAGAACTATTAAAAAGTGACGTTTAACTTATTTAACGTGCAACAGAAAATATTACTTAAAATCATTAACGCCTCCATACATCCGGTGTTGAGAAATCAAGTCACCACGTCATGGATCAGTTGTGGTATCCCGCACAACGAGTTCGGTGAGTTGTTGGAGGAAACCTGCAGGTGAGGAAGATTGTGTTACAGCCAAAGTTGCAAGTTCAAGTTGCTGCCAAAGTAGTCTTTCCTCCCACGTTATTTCAATAAGCACTGCAATATTAAATACAAAGTCAAGGGTTCATTAATTTATTATTTGTTTTGGTTTTATTATGATTGTTATTATCCAATGATTGATATGGAACCTGAATGACGGACGTTTTAGAAAGAAAAAATAGCAATTTAGTGGATTCATCCTAATTAAAAAATTAACTTCGCAGAAGGTAGGTCTAAGAAAAAAGAGTTATCCTTTAATACATAGGCCTACACAAATAATTAGTTGTAATAATGTGTTTGTGTTATTGGAAGCATTGTTTTGTTGTGAGGGGGTGTTTTGAAGTATAGAGTGTATTTGTTTACTCCTCTCCTTACTTTTACGGAGCTCAGGTTGCAACCAAGGAGGAGCTGTGCGGAGGGTGTGTGTGTGTGTGTGTGTGTGTGTGTGTGTGTGTGTGTGTGTGTGGGTGTGTGTGTGTGTGGGGGGGGGGGGGGGGGGGGGGGGGGGGGGTAGCCTTCTCCCTGGAATCTGCTCCTCAAATATAAAGCGCTTCCCCATATACGAGGAAGAAGTGAATCATAACTCACGAGGAGGAGTCGCAGCCTACAGCCACATCCAGTGTGTGAACCCCGACAACAGAGCACCCACACCTGAGTGCAGCTTCATCCTCTAGTTTGAGATTCTATATCACAGTTCGTTTAGCGCTTCCATGTTTGTTTCTTGATTTTTTTTTTTGCTAGTTTTTTTCCCCTGGATGATACTTTAATAAGAAAAATAGATACTTTTTTCAACTGAGGTGAGAAAAAGAGCGCGTGGTTAACTTTGAGGTACAAGCGCGCGCGTAGATGGCTGCCCTGATCAGCGCGTACTCGTCGTGGCCGGAGTCCTTCGAGTGTTCCGCGGGGGACGCCGACGACGGCTCGGCCGACGGACACGGCGCCCACAATAGGACTCCGGCGGAGAAGGCGTCGGAGCCGCGCATCAGACGGCCCATGAACGCTTTCATGGTGTGGGCGAAAGATGAGCGCAAACGCCTGGCTGTCCAGAACCCGGATCTGCACAACGCAGAGCTCAGCAAGATGTTAGGTGAGATAAAAAAAGAAAAAATGAAATCAAGGAAACGGACAAACGAATTAACAATAGGCCTTTTAATCACACTAAATAGCCTAATAATAATGAAATAATCAACTTCATAATAGTTTGTCGTCTAGTGGATCTCAATCCGCGTCAACTTAATCAAAAAACTTTAAAAAGTTCCCAATTATCGGGAACTAATTCGAATTTATTTAAACGAATTGCCTAATAAATAAACGACATATTCATACGTTTATATGTCGAGAGAGTTTATTTTATCTTTCAAAGGGTATGTTTTTGCAATATTTTAATAAGGGGAATATGCACTGATTTTGGTTTTCATTGTGTTAGTGCAAGATATAGCACAAAAAAAGTTACAATGAAGACATGAAATACAATATTCTCATATTCTAACCAACATGTAGTAATTGGGTCATCCCACATTTATTAATACTGGACTTGAAGTAACCCTGAAGTAATGATTAGTATTCGGTAGTAACATTGAAAAGTAAGGACCTTGAGAATTGGAGATTCGTTTTAATTGGATATTATGATATAGGCCTAAGTAAAAACAATTAGATCTTAAGTGTAATTATGATACATTTAAACAATTAAAACGTGAGCTTCTTCGGATTTGAATGAAATATAACAGTAGGCCTGAAGGAAGTTGTCTCTTTCTAATTCACGCTCACTCCATAATTTTCAATAGTGTATTCCAACATAATTAATATGCTCTCAAAAGCACAATAGTAGCCCCTTAGACCAATTATTTCAATGGAAAAAAATAAATAACTTATTGAACTGAGTTTGATACTGATAAGACATTCTGTTCTATTATATCTATTATTACAGTAAGGCTCATTATAGCCTATCAAATCGGTTCTTACCATTGGCAGAATAGTAGCAATAGCATTTGCAATGCTACAGTCTTTAAATCACTCTTACATCGTTTGTAATGATGGAGTACAAGACATTAAATAGGCCTAATGACAACTCTTGAATCTAATCTCCTGTATTCCTTCAAATATTTTATTTTTCAAATCTTTTTTGATAAGTCTCCCCCCGGGTGCGAACAAAGGGAGAATCTCAGGACTACATCTATGACAATCAAAAAAAATAAAGACATGGAGAAGACACATGATCCATCCGTGCGGGAGAGATGTAAAATAACTAAACGTTGTGGTGATCCCGCAGGCAAGTCGTGGAAGGCCCTGACCCCTCTGGAGAAGAGGCCGTACGTGGAGGAGGCGGAGCGGCTGCGGGTGCAGCACATGCAGGACTACCCCAACTACAAGTACCGGCCGCGGCGCAAGAAGCAGCTGAAGAGGATCTGCAAGCGCGTGGACCCCGGCTTCCTGCTGAGCGGCCTGGCCCCCGACCAGAACGCCCTGCCGGACCACCGGCTGCTCTGCCACCCGCACCAGGACAAGGACGACGGGGGTCTTCACGGCGGCGCGGGGGGCTTCCCGTCCCAGGGCTCGGTGCTGCCCGGGGTGCGCTCCTTCAGGGACCCGGCCGGGAGCGGCAGCAGCAGCAGCTTCGACACCTACCCCTACGGCCTGCCCACCCCTCCGGAGATGTCCCCCCTGGACGCCATGGAGCACGAGCAGCACCTCCCCCTGTCGTACTACCCGGCGCCCGGCCGCCAGGGCTCCTCCTCCTCCGGCGGCGACGACCGGCGGCAGAACCCGAACCAGGCCCCCTCCCACATGGGCAGCCCGCCCCCCTACCACACCGACTACACCCAGGCCCAGTACCACTGCGGGGGGCCGCACCTGAGCCACCTGCCCCCCCACCACATGTCCCAAACGAGCGGCGGCGGCGGCGGCGGCGGCGGTGGTTCCACCCTCCTCACCGGACCCCCGTTGTCCTACTACACCAACACCTCCTCCCCCCCCTCCTCCTCCTCCTCCGCCTCCTCCCCTTCCTCTTCCTCCTCCTCCACTTTCTCCCAGCTGCACCACCAGGGGCACCCCCACCACCAGGGGCAACCCCACCTCCACCAGCTCCTCCACCACCACCACCACCACCACCACCTCCAGCACCACCAGCACCACGCCCTGGGACAGTTGTCCCCGCCGCCCGAGTCCCACGGCGGGAACCTAGAGACCCTGGACCAGCTGAGCCAGGTGGAGCTGCTGGGCGAGGTGGACCGGGACGAGTTCGACCAGTACCTCAACTCCAACGGCGGCGGCTTCCTCCACCCCGAGCACCCGGGCGCCACCATGACGGTGACGGGACACATTCAGCTGGCGCCGTCCTCCGTCGCCGCGGCCGCCGTGGTCGCCGTGTGTCCCAGCAACGGCGGTGGCGGCGGCGGCGGCAGCAGCAGCAGCAGCAGTAGCAGTAGTAGCGGCAGCATCGTCACGGAAACCAGCCTCATATCGGTGCTCGCCGATGCCACGGCGGCGTACTATAACAACTACGGGATCTCGTGATCTGTCGTTGACGATGCGGTAACCATGGCTACCCCTTGTGCGACCGGCTGACAGACAGTTGAGAAGATGGGAGGGGTTTAGGACACTGCCGGCCGGGGATGCTGGTAGGATGAAGTTGCTCTTCAATGTTGCTGTTCAGAAGCTCTTCTTCTTCTTCTTCTTCTTCTTCTTCTTCTTCTTCTTCTTCTTCTTCTCCTTCTCCTTCTCCTTCTTCTTCCTCTTCTACTTCCTCTTCTTCTAATTTTTCATCATAGAGATTTTCCAGTCGGCCCATCTATGGGCCACTTCATCCTACCGACACCAAAGACCAGAGCCCGGGTGAGCTACATGGGAGCCGAGGAGAACGAAGGTCGAGGACAATGAAAGAACGTACACAGAGACACGTATGTGGACACCTCAGGGATGAACACACTGAACACTACAGCATGTCGCTTTCAATTGTCTTGAAACTTTCAAAAATCTGAACCACAATCTGTAGGACCTACTGGTAAAATAAACTTAATGTACAATTCCTTATCCTAACTGTTTCCACGGAGGCATGTAAAGATGCTGTTTGAAAAAAAAAAAAAAAAAGATGTTGTATTTAAGTACTTTGATGTTCCACATAATGCTTACTGTAATGCTATAATCAGTTCTTTCTGTTTGGTTGTTTGTTGCGGGATGTTCCTGCTCTTGTTGTGGGAGTCTTACCTCAGTAGTTTGTAATTTAACGAGGGATTAGCCGGACACTTCTTATGCAATTCTTCGCCCCCCCAAAAAATCGTCTATAATGAGGAAAAAAGGCATTTATACTACTTAATAATATATAATCAAATTATTTGCAATGGAAAAAAATAATAATGTCTATAAATGTATGCTTATTTAGGTTTGTAAAAGAAACTTAATTTAAAATAAAGTTCCACTTTTATTTTGATGTACTTCCCACGTGATTAATGTCGGCACTCAGACACAAAGGCATCCTTCTAAACATTTATAGGTGGCTTGTCCTTAACTCACACTCGTCTGTATATCAGTAGAAGATAAAGTCATCTGGTTTTGTCATGAGGCAACGCAATTCAGAATAAAGACAAAAGGTAAAATACTAAAATAACTTCCTTGTTTGTAGAATTTTTTACACTGCAGCTTTTCAGTGGTTCCGTCTAGAAAAACAGAATAGTAAAAGACTCCGGAGTCTGTTGGTCTCTAACCGTAAAACACGTGCGTGAGGTTATTTAGGTGTGCCATTACTAACCGTTCTATTTCGGGTGTTTTTACAGAACATGTCACAGTGAGTGGCCCTTTACCAGCACCCACTCCCTATACAACACCCGTCGTTTCCACTCATCCTCCCTTCATCGTCGCCCTTCTCCATCCGTCTCCTCTCGCTTTCATTCCGTCCCCGGCAACGAGGATTAGCAACAGAACAGGCGCAGCCCTCGCCTCCCCTCTCCCTCCCCCTCCACCCTCCTTTGTTTTCCCAGAGTCTTATTCTGGATGCCATACTTAGGCACGTTGGACCGACACCCTCCCCCAGCCCCAACCGAACCAGCTCCCACTCCCACCTTCTATCTTGCTGATGCAGACCTTTCGTAATCTGCGTTAAAAAATAAATAAATAAATCCCCGGGCCTTTTTTTTCAACTTTGTTTGCATGTTGACACTTATTTCTACGCCCTGCTCTCGCCCCTCTCTTTCTCTTGGTTGGCGTTACATTTTTCTTTCTTCCTGTTGCGATAAAAAGGAATTTGTGGAGCTTTTGACAAATCCAGGAGTCTGGCGGCTTCTTCCTGGTATTTTTTTGGGAATGGTTGAGTCGCGCTGCTTGTAAAGAGGATGTGGCGAGGAGCTGTGTTTCCTGGCTGATAAGGGAAAAAAGCCTCTCTTGGTCAGGATGTTTGGGGCCCCTGGCTTGGGGCCTTGCGTTCACGCGCCAACTGAAGGGGAAGGGGAGCCCGCTGGTGGGCCCTAACAGGAGGGAAACACTGGCTCGCTGATTAGCATCTGACTCCGACCCTTCCACTCGTTTTCTCGGGCGAAGGATTTTTTGTCGACCTGACCCCGTTGTACCTTGACCGCACACACACACACGCACAAACGCACGCAACTCACGCACATGTATTTACGCACGCAAGCACACACACACACACACACGCACGCACACACAAACACGCACACACACACACACACACACAATGCTAACCCTATGTTATAAATCTAACTTGGCCAGAAATTAGAGAGCACCCAGATGACATCAACATTTCATCATGAGCGCTTTGATCCAGGCGTGACCCTCTTCATTACCCCTATCCTTCATAACCCGGTTGTGATTCTAGACACACACACACACATACACACACACACACATACACACACACACACACACACACACACACACACACACACACACACACACACACACACACACACACACACACACACACACACACACACAGCCCACAGCAGCCAAACATTGGCAGCAGAGAACGTGTTTAAAAGAAGCTGAATGACAACATCCATCATGTGTGTGTGAGTGCTTGTAGCTCATTTCTTTAGGGTTACGCCATTACCCTTTGTACCTGGGGGGGTTTCCACAAAAATTAAAGGTCCGTTTGAGAAGTGTGACAATATTTTGCCATGTGGGGGGGGGGGGGACACGGGGACACTCCCCCAACCCCAGGCCATGAACAACGAGGAAGGGGCTCTTTATATGAGGACAAGTCAGGGTCCCCATCACAGCAGACCCCCCCCACCCCCCACTCCCCACTCCCCCCCCCCCCACTCTCCCCAACCCGTTGGTATGTCTCACAACAATCACAGAGACTCTAGCTTGAGGGCAGGCCACCCTTTGGCACAGACAAGGACAAAGACACGACGGTCAGCTGAGCATTAGTACAGGGCGGTTGGTACATGGGAGATCCACGATATGAAATGAATGCAAAATGCTCAGAGGTTTATGCACTTCAACATGGCGGCTTGACCACAGATCGAACCCTTTTCCTTGAGTATATTGAACATAGTAAAGAAATATCTTTTCCAACAGACATATCTTTTATATTTTATTTTTCCTTTTATTGGTTTTTCTACAGTCTACATGGGGATACGTATCCTTACTGAACTATACATAAAACCTATTTATGTAATAATTCATTCTGAATAGTCATTATACGTTATGATACTTTTAAAAAACAGGAATAATAATGGCATGTAAAAAAAATTGTCCCGGCATTTCGTTGACCCTTTTTTGCAAAGTGCAGTAGAAATGTTTGCAACCCCCAATTTCTTTTGTTTTTATGAATCTGGTTCTACACCCATCGTTTTACCCAATCAATAACTGCCTGTAATATCAATGTCCCGAACGTATTTGTATCAGAAAAACTGGTAGTAGTTTGTTCGTGGCCACGAATCATTAGGTCTGTTTCAATATTCAGGAAAAAGAGCTTCAAACCCTTTTACTATTTGTTGAATTAAAAATGAATCTATGTTGGTAATCACTGGCTTGTTGCGTTAAAAACACTTAATAGGAATGGGTCATGATCTTAACGGAAAGAAAACTGGCCAGCTTCAGAGTCAGGATCCGTTGATCTTGTTTCTGTTAACATTTTGGGAAGTGAGGGCAAAACACTCAACTTGTGAGCTACCATCTCTTCCCCTCCTCACTTTTTCCTTATTAAAATGTTAAAACTCCCAAACCGAATTAAAGATATGAAAAACAGAAGAACCGAGATCTCATCAATATAAGAGGCCAGAACCAAATGCAATATATGAACAAGCAATAGGTCCAAGAACGGAATACACTGGTATACTTTATGTAAAGACACATCAATCCAAACATGACCCTAAACAATTGCATACATTTTGAAGCCTCAATTAGTGGCCCTGTAGATAGCAGACCCTTACATAATCAATATATCTATATGAACACATACTGTATATGCATCTACGCTACTATGCGCTTAAGATTTATAGCGTTTTATGATTACGGGGATATAAGCTGAACAAACACAACGCGTGGTCCTCTCCTTGTTATTTCTCTCTAATTGCCGGCTGGCGGGCTTCCAGGCGAAGGTCATGGTGGTGGAACGAAGTTGACAGGTAGTCTGTTATGTTTCCTGTTTCCCCTTCGCTGCAGTCATGTCACATCCCTGGCCAAACAAACAACGTAGCACAGCACCGCCATCTTAAACCCAGACTGAGAGAGAGAGAGACTAGGGGGAGAGAGAGAGAGACTGAGGGAGAGAGAGAGAGAAAGATACAGAGGGAGCGGGGGAGAGAGAGAGAGAGGGAGTGAGAGAGAGAAAGGGAGGGAGAAAGAGAAAAGGAGAGAGAGCGAGAGAGAGAGAGAGAGAGACATACAGAGGGAGCAAGGGAGAGAGCGAGTGCGAGAGGGAGAGAGAGAGAGAGAGAGAGAGAGAGAGAGAGAGAGAGAGAGAGAGATCAGTGCGGACTGCATGGCGCTGAAGACACAGCTGTGTAAGGTATTAGCCACTTACGGCGTCTAAGTGATGACTTTAGATACGGTGCTTTGTTCCTGCGGAGATGCGGAGGAGGCCGACTGTCTGTCCGCTTCTGTATAGTCATTATGGACACAAGGAAGGGCAAAGGAGCTAGTGCTATAAATGACGTTATTGGCTTAATAACGGCCTGCTGGGAGGAAGCGGTGGATTTGAGACTACGTGACTCTAGGAGAAAGGAGTGTGTGGCGTGTGAAGCCGAAAAGAAGACCCACAAACGATACATGCACACACAAACTCACTCACACACACACACACACACACACACACACACACACACACACACACACACACACAGATATCACATATAAATAAATGATATCTGTCATTAATGACCAGGTAGGGGGGCATCTTGCTCAAGGACGCCTATGTGGGCGGCAAAATTTGAGGTTCGAACCCAGAACGGCTGGGAATCAAGCACAATAAACCACTGGCCTATCACAGGTCAAATGTGATTCACCAGTAACATCCACAAACCACTACAAAACACGCTAATTAAAGCTAATTGAACATCTTTCAAACTACTCGCTCGCGCTGAAGGATAAAGACACACATTTACATCTGTAAACATAGTAAACATCACCGGGGGGGGGGGGGGGGGGAGCGTGTTTCCCCACCAGAGTGTGGTTTACAGCAGCATAAGAACCTGTTTACAAATCGTAGTTGGCCCCGATATCTGGCCGAGAAGGAGAGAAAGAAAGACAGAAAGAGAGGGGGGATTGGGGGGAAGGCATCTCACAGGAAGGGATTATGGGTGCAGCTATTCTCCGTCTCATTGTGTGTGTCGACAACAGGCGGCGCGGCGTGCGGCGGCGGGCGGGCGGGCGGGAGCGCGTCGCCGGCCCGAAGAATGGACCAGACTCTGGGCGAGGGAGCCCTGCCATATGGCAGGGGGAGGAGCGGGGAGACGCAGATGGGGACCCCTGGAAAACTTGGGGGACCGTTTGATGCAGCCAAAGGGGCCTCCCCCTCTCCAGCACCACCACCACCAGCACCACCACCACCGGTACCACCAGCACCACCTGTACCTGAGATGTGAATGCCACAGCGGAACGGCATCCGGCACCTGTTCTGAGCAGATAGAGAGAGAGAGAGAGAGAGAGAGAGAGAGAGAGAGAGAGAGAGAGAGAGAGAGAGAGAGAGAGGGAGAGAGAGGGAGGGAGAGAGAGAGAGAGAGAGAGAGAGAGAGAGAGAGAGAGAGAGAGAGAGAGAGAGAGAGAGAGAGAGAGAGAGAGAGAGAGAGAGAGAGAGAGAGAGAGAGAGAGAGAGAGAGAGAGAGAGAGAGACAGAGAGAGAGAGAGAGAGAGAGAGAGAGAGAGAGAGAGAGAGAGACAGAGAGAGAGAGAGAGAGAGAGAGAGAAAATAAACACACCTCCAAAGGACAGTCCCGTCCCCGTCCCCGTTGCACGTGTCTGCCAAACCAGGGAAGTAGAAGGCTAGATTTCTGTGTACCCCGTAAGACGGCCTGATTACAAAATCAACGCTGGCAGCTGAGCTGGCTCTCCAGAGCTGGATGTGCAGGAGAGAAACCAATGAATGGGGAGCGAAATGGGCTCTTTCTCTCCCAGAAAAACACATCTTGTTATCATGGGTTTGCTTGTTTGTCGCAAAACTTTCATTTGCTATAAAACAATTAACAACCTGAACTCTAAATAATCATATCAAATATAACGTGTGTTATGGCAATATAGATATTCACGCAAAAATGAGCTTGCACTTGTTTATTGGGGTTGTTCAACAAAAAGATGGAGAAGCAAGTGCATGTCCTATTTTTAAGATGGCCTGTATTGGTCTCTGTCCAACTTGCATTTGCTTTGGCCTCTATGGCGTGTGTGTGCGTGTGTGCATGTGTGTGTGTGGGTGTGTGTGCGTGTGTGTGTCTGTGTGTGTGTGTGTCTGTGTGCGTGTGTACGCGCTGCAGAGATATGCTGTTTTTTGGACTGCAGCACCATCTCCCATGGGTGGTGGTGTGGACTCTTCACCTGAATGGGAAGCAGAGGATGTTCCTATTGTACTTTCTAATTGCAATGTGCTTGTTCCATTTAAGAGATAGAGCATCCACTCATTCGCCGCCTGACCTCGTATTAAAGGGAGCTCAGCACACAGGAGATTGTCGTGGGTTACACCTGTCTCTCGTTGTTAAAGTGGCAGAGCTACATTCCAAAGCTGAATTGATCCCTGAAAATCAAGTCTGAAGAGTTCAGAAATCACCTCAGAAATGAATTTTTTTTTACCCTGATATTCTTTTGGGGAAATTTTACCGTTTAATAGAACAAAACCATTGATAGAAATGGGTCCAATTAGTCAATTGCTTTCACTTTGTTTTTTGTATTTTTTAAAAAATATTTGTATTGTTGTTGCTATATGAAATATATGAAAGTCACAAAAAAAGGAAAAAACACACAATTTGTAAATCCACGACAGCCTTTGAAAGTTTTCCCCATAAATAAACACCCACAATTATTTTTGTTTGATCCGCCTCAAGAGTCAAACCTTTTAAGAAGATGGGAAATGGCTTTGCCTTGATGAGTGACCTCTTAGATGTTAATGTGAGGTGGCTTCTTGTGCTTGTCCCATTTCAGAAGAGCGCTACGTGGTATCAGAAGCTGGCCCCGTCATCCTGCCCTGGCCAAGTTTACTCTGTGTGCATCCGGGAAGCAGACTCACTAATGGTGCTCATGAGTGATGTTATAACTTTAGCTATCTGAGAGAGCACCTTTTAACTGCTACTGTGTGATGTCCATGTAGGGCCAGGATGCCGCGCAGCCTGTGAGACACACTGGAAAGATGTTGTTATTTTGGAAAGATTTGTGTTGATCTTTTAATGAAACACGTAATTGTGTGGCTACTTATGAAGGGGTTTCCAGCATTTACCAGATTGTGCTACGTTTACCGACCAAACCATTAAAACAAACAAATTAAGATTAACTATAATACAAATATATAGAATAGAATATAAAGAATAGATTTGTTTAGCCTTGAATATCGAATAAAAAACAACACCAAAAACATAACATAACCAAATCAACCCAAACTCTTTTTTCTACACAAATAAGTGAACAGATAAATAGATCGATAAATATACATGAAACGACTCATGGCATCGTTGTTGTTCAGCTCAGCCTCTCCCCATGGGCTGATAACCCGTAGTGTATGAAACACACCATGACCTAAGCATGATGCAGACGCCACAAAACAACAAGAAGCCATCCCGTCCTCACAAAACGGCTCACGAAACACGTCAGCCATGACACACAGCATTTCCGTTGCCTTGAAGTGGCCGTGTTTACGCTGTGGTTTACAGTGGTGGGGTATAAGGACACTAGCAGGGTGACCTTGACAAACAGGTCAATCTGGCATCATTTCCACAACTGCTCCCACACTAAAGGGGACCCAGAACGATGGGTGTGTGTGATATCTTGTTGAACGTTGATGTCATGGGCTTGAAGGAATCCCTTCCTGCCTGACTCTTGGCCTCTGGCTTCCTTAAATGCTTCACATCAAAAGTGAGGTGCGAGGAAATGACTCGCGGCGGTGTCCCCAGAGTTCGGAGAAGCTTCGCCTGAAGGGGCCGATCATGTTGACAGCTACAAAACAGGATGTGTGTTATACTGGCGACCTGATGTTTATGAAACGTGGTGGGATGTTTCAAAGCTGTGATAACATGACAGATCCAATGAAATAGTAAAACAACCTAAGTCATGGGCCAAAACTTGTAACCTGCCTTGTTCATTGTGTGACCTCATACCAAAAGTAAGTCGACCTATGGCTATTTTAATATTCCACGTTAAATACAAATACTATGTTGTAATAATTATTATAGATACAATAGTCATATTTGGCCTAAATGGGTACGTTCCTTCCTAAATAGATCAAGCAACAGTGTAACGTTGGATGCAAAGCAGATGCATAGCATAAGCATGTTACGACTTTGTCTCATTAATTGTAGGCTACTCTTCCAAGCATAGTTAATTTATGCAGCTACTACTACTGCTAATATTGTAGAGAGTGTACATCGCATTAATTGTGCTCTTATGCGGCTCTGCAAAAAAAGAAAATAGCCCACCAGTGAGCCTAAGTAGCAAATAACGGAGATCAACCGGAAAGAGAGTAAGTTCAGAACGAGGAGAACAAGGATACGTTAGCTCACCAGCACACACTAAAGCATGCTACAAATTGCTAATTGAGAACAATTCAGGGATTGTTACCAACAATTGTTGCATGCGATTCCGTCGCTTACTTTAAACCATTTGATTTAAGTTAGATAGTGCAACGCTATACGGAGAATAGTAGATACTTTAACTAGGGTGATATTAAACATGTCAGGATGGCCGAGCGGTCTAAGGCGCTGCGTTCAGGTCGCAGTCTCCTCTGGAGGCGTGGGTTCGAATCCCACTTCTGACAATATCCTTTTACTTAATATTTTGTATGGTGGACGCGTCTTAAAAACTTATTTATGTAGTAGTAATCTGTGGAACGATATCAACTATATGGACAAATACAATCAAATAAATAACAATGGATCATCCATATAGAGAAAAGAGAATGTAAAAAAATAAATGTACAATGATAACATTTGCCTACTATTATAAGAATAATGATGATTGTTGTACTTATGTATTTTGTATTTATATTTTTAGTGCAGTAACACTGTTGTTTTTTATTGGTCGCATGAAAAAAACATAAGGGGTAACACTGTTGTTTTTTATTGGTCGTCATGAAAAATACAAAAGGGGTAGCACAGTTGTTTTTTATTGGTCGTCAGGAAAAAAAACATAAGGGGTAACACTGTTGTTTTTTATTGGTCGTCATGAAAAATACAAAAGGGGTAGCACTGTTGTTTTTTATTGGTCGTCATGAAAAAAAACATAAGGGGTAACACTGTTGTTTTTTATTGGTCGACATGAAAAAAAACATAAGGGGGTAGCACTGTTGTTTTTTATTGGTCGACATGAAAAAAAACATAAGGGGTAACACTGTTGTTTTTTATTGGTCGTCATGAAAAAAAAAATAAGGGGTAACATTGTTGTTTTTTATTGGTCGACATGAAAAAAAACATAAGGGGTAACACTGTTGTTTTTTATCGGTCGTCATGAAAAAAAACATTAGGGGTAACTCTGTTGTTTTTTATTGGTCGTCATAAAAAAAACCATAAGGGGTAACACTGTTGTCTTTGTCAAAAAAATCACAAGGGGTAACACTGTCGTTTTTTATTGGTCGTCATGAAAAAAAACAAAAGGGGTAACACTGTCGTTTTTTATTGGTCGTCATGAAAAAAAACATCAGGGGTAACACTGTTGTTTTTTATTGGTCGTCATGAAAAAAAACATAAGGGGTAACACTGTTGTTTTTTATTGGTCGTCATGAAAAAAAAAATAAGGGGTAACATTGTTGTTTTTTATTGGTCGACATGAAAAAAAACATAAGGGGTAACACAGTTGTTTTTTATTGGTCGTCATGAAAAAAAACATTAGGGGTAACTCTGTTGTTTTTTATTGGTCGTCATAAAAAAAACCATAAGGGGTAACACTGTTGTCTTTGTCAAAAAAATCACAAGGGGTAACACTGTTGTTTTTTATTGGTCGTCATGAAAAAAAAATAAGGGGTAACATTGTTGTTTTTTATTGGTCGACATGAAAAAAAACATAAGGGGTAACACAGTTGTTTTTTATTGGTCGTCATGAAAAAAAACATGAGGGGTAACTCTGTTGTTTTTTATTGGTCGTCATAAAAAAAACCATAAGGGGTAACACTGTTGTCTTTGTCAAAAAAATCACAAGGGGTAACACTGTCGTTTTTTATTGGTCGTCATGAAAAAAAACAAAAGGGGTAACACTGTCGTTTTTTATTGGTCGTCATGAAAAAAAACATCAGGGGTAACACTGTTGTTTTTTATTGGTCGTCATGAAAAAAACATAAGGGGTAACACTGTTGTTTTTTATTGGTCGTCATGAAAAATACAAAAGGGGTAGCACTGTTGTTTTTTATTGGTCGTCATGAAAAAAAACATAAGGGGTAACACTGTTGTTTTTTATTGGTCGTCATGAAAAATACAAAAGGGGTAGCACTGTTGTTTTTTATTGGTCGTCATGAAAAAAAACATAAGGGGTAACATTGTTGTTTTTTATTGGTCGTCATGAAAAAAAACATAAGGGGTAACACTGTTGTTTTTTATTGGTCGTCATGAAAAAAAACATTAGGGGTAACTGTTGTTTTTTATTGGTCGTCATAAAAAAAAACATAAGGGGTAACACTGTTGTCTTTGTCAAAAAAATCACAAGGGGTAACACTGTCGTTTTTTTTATTGGTCGTCATGAAAAAAAACATAAGGGGTAACACTGTCGTTTTTTATTGGTCGTCATGAAAAAAAACATAAGGGGTAACACTGTTGTTTTTTATTGGTCGTCATGAAAAAAAACATAAGGGGTAACACTGTTGTCTTTGTCAAAAAAATCACAAGGGGTAACACTGTCGTTTTTTATTGGTCGTCATGAAAAAAAACATAAGGGGTAACACTGTCGTTTTTTATTGGTCGTCATGAAAAAAAACATAAGGGGTAACACTGTTGTTTTTTATTGATCGTCATGAAAAAAAACATAAGGGGTAACATTGTTGTTTTTTATTGGTCGTCAGGAAAAAAAACTTACGGGGTAACACTGTTGTTTTTTATTGGTCAACATGAAAAAAAACATAAGGGGTAACACTGTTGTTTTTTATTGGTCGTCATGAAAAAAAACATAAGGGGTAACACTGTTGTTTTTTATTGGTCGTCATGAAAAAAAACATAAGGGGTAACATTGTTGTTTTTTATTGGTCGTCAGGAAAAAAAACTTACGGGGTAACACTGTTGTTTTTTATTGGTCAACATGAAAAAAAACATAAGGGGTAACACTGTTGTTTTTTATTGGTCGTCATGAATTTTTTTTTAAGGGGTAACACTGTGGTTTTTTATTGGTCATCATGAAAAAATACATAAGGGGTAACACTGTGGTTTTTTATTGGTCGACATGAAAAAAAACATAAGGGGTAACACTGTTGTTTTTTATTGGTCGTCATGGAAAAAAACATAAGGGGTAACACTGTTGTTTTTTATTGGTCGTCATAAAAAAAAACATAAGGGGTAACACTGTTGTTTTTTATTGGTCGACATGAAAAAAAACATAAGGGGGTAGCACTGTTGTTTTTTATTGGTCGACATGAAAAAAAACATAAGGGGTAACACTGTTGTTTTTTATTGGTCGTCATGAAAAAAAACATAAGGGGTAACACTGTGGTTTTTTATTGGTCGTCATGAAAAAAAAAATAAGGGGTAAAATTGTTGTTTTTTATTGGTCGTCAGGAAAAAAAACATAAGGGGTAACACTGTTGTTTTTTATTGGTCGTCATGAAAAAAAACATTAGGGGTAACTCTGTTGTTTTTTATTGGTCGTCATAAAAAAAAACATAAGGGGTAACACTGTTGTCTTTGTCAAAAAAATCACAAGGGGTAACACTGTCGTTTTTCATTGGTCGTCATGAAAAAAAACATAAGGGGTAACACTGTCTCTGTTTGCTTGTGCTTTTCTTATTACATTATACATTCCCACTATGTACTTTTCCGTTCTAATTCACTATTCTGTCTGTTGTAGCGTGCTGCGGGTGCTGGACTGGATGCCTGGACTCTCCCCATGGATAACCGGCCAGAACCCCATCACCATTTTAATATGATGTGCATGTATTTACCTGTATGTCAATTGTGGCACCCATTGCACTCCTGACCATCCCTGGAAGAAGGGATCCCCTACACTGCGTTTCTTCTCAAGATTTCTTCCTTGCTGATTCAAGGGAGTTTTTTCTTGCCCGTGTGGGGGCATGGGTAAAGGGGGGTGTCACAAATATTTGGCCTGTTAAGCCCTTTGAGACTGTAATGGTGATTAAGGGCTATACAAATAAAATTGAATTGAATTGAACTGTCGTTTTTTATTGGTCGTCATGAAAAATACAAAAGGGGTAGCACTGTTGTTTTTTATTGGTGGTCATGAAAAAAAACATAAGGGGTAACACTGTTGTTTTTTATTGGTCGACATGAAAAAAAACATAAGGGGTAACACTGTTGTTTTTTATTGGTCGTCATGAAAAAAAACATGAGGGGTAACACTGTTGTTTTTTATGGGTCGTCATGAAAAAAAATATTAGGGGTAACACTGTTGTTTTTTATTGGTCGTCATAAAAAAAAACATAAGGGGTAACACTGTTGTCTTTGTCAAATAAAACATAAGGGGTAACACTGTCGTTTTTTATCAGTCGTCATGAAAAAACCATAAGGGGTAACACTGTCGTCTTTTATTGGTCGTCATGAAAAAAAACATAAGGGGTAACACTGTTGTTTTTTATTGGTCGTCATGAAAAAAAACATAAGGGGTAACATTGTTGTTTTTTATTCGTCGTCATGAAAAAAAACATAAGGGGTAACACTGTCGTTTTTTATTGGTCGACAAATAAAATACTGTTGTTTTTTATTGGTCGTTATGAAAAAAAACATAAGGGGTAACACTGTTGTTTTTTATTGGTCGAGATGAAAAAAAACATAAGGGGGTAGCACTGTTGTTTTTTATTGGTCGACATGAAAAAAAACAAAGGGTAACACTGTTGTCTTTGTCAAATATTTTATAAGGGGTAACACTGTCGTTTTTTATTGGTCGTCATGAAAAAAAACATAAGGGAAATAATAGAAATACACACATACATTTTAATGTCATGTATATCCTCTTTGTTGACGATTGATTATTGTGAATTGTTATCGCCTCAGTGGGTGGTGCAGTGGAGTTTACTCTGCCTAACCCCCGGGCGACCGGGGTTGAAGTCTGGTTGTTGTCATCTGTTGGAAGACTCTTATCTCTATTTCATGCGAATTTTAAAGTCAAGAATAACCTTTGTGATGACGTTATCCGTTTTCTTGATGGTGCATTGTTAAGTTCAGAGATTAACACTCTAAACAGCTCATGTTCGGATCCCCGCAAAAAAAATGAAATAAATATAAGGGGTAACACTAATGTCTTTTTCAAAAAAATCACAAGGGGTAACACTGTCGTTTTTTATTGGTCAGCATGAAAAAAAACATAAGGGGTAACACTGTCGTTTTTTATTGGTCGTCATGAAAAAAAACATAAGGGGTAACACTGTTGTTTTTTATTGGTCGTCATGAAAAAAAACATAAGGGGTAACATTGTTGTTTTTTATTG
Organism: Gadus macrocephalus; assembly: GCF_031168955.1. Classification (NCBI taxonomy): domain Eukaryota; kingdom Metazoa; phylum Chordata; class Actinopteri; order Gadiformes; family Gadidae; genus Gadus; species Gadus macrocephalus. The sequence continues at coordinate 7,344,736 of NC_082402.1, read as the reverse complement.
GTCGTCAGGAAAAAAAACATACGGGGTAACACTGTCGTTTTTTATTGGTCGACATGAAAAAAAACATAAGGGGTAACACTGTTGTTTTTTATTGGTCATCATGAATTTTTTTTTAAGGGGTAACATTGTTGTTTTTTATTGGTCGTCAGGAAAAAAAACATAAGGGGTAACACTGTTGTTTTTTATTGGTCGTCATGAAAAAAACCATTAGGGGTAACTCTGTTGTTTTTTATTGGTCGTCATAAAAAAAAACATAAGGGGTAACACTGTTGTCTTTGTCAAAAAAATCACAAGGGTTAACACTGTCGTTTTTTATTGGTCGACATGAAAAAAAACATAAGGGGTAAAACTGTTGTTTTTTATTGGTCGTCATGAAAAAAAACATAAGGGAAATAATAGAAATACACACATACATTTTAATGTCATGCATATCCTCTTTGTTGACGATTGATTATTGTGTATTGTCATCGCCTCAGTGGTGCAGTGGAGTTTACTCTGCCTAACCTCCGGGCGACCGGGGTTCAAGTCTGGTTGTTGTCATCTGATGGAAGACTCTTATCTCTATTTCATGTGAATTTTAAAGTCAAGAATAACCTTTGTGATGACGTTATCCGTTTTCTTGATGGTGCATTGTTAAGTTCAGAGATTAACACTCTAAACAGCTCATGTTCGGATCCCCGCAAAAAAAATGAAATAAATATAAGGGGTAACACTGTTGATATTTATCAAATAAAACATAGGGGGTGACACTGTTGTTTTTCTTTGATCTTCATGAAAAAAAACACTAGGGGTAACACTGTCGATATTTATCAATTAAAACATAGGGGGTAACACTGTCGTTTTTATCAAATGAAACATGAGGGGTTACACTGTTGTTTTTCTTTGGTCTTCATGAAAAAAAACACAAGGGGTAACACTGTCGATATTTATCAATTAAAACATAGGGGGTAACACTGTTGTTTTTTATTGGTCGTAATGAAAAAAAACATAAGGGGTAACACTGTTGTTTTTTATTGGTCGTCATGGAAAAAAACATAAGGGGTAACACTGTCGTTTTTTATTGGTCGACATGAAAAAAAACATAAGGGGTAACACTGTTGTTTTTTATTGGTCGACATGAAAAAAAACATAAGGGGTAACGCTGTTGTTTTTTATTGGTCGTCATGAAAAAAAACATTAGGGGTAACTCTGTTGTTTTTTATTGGTCGTCATAAAAAAAAACATAAGGGGTAACACTGTTGTCTTTGTCAAAAAAATCACAAGGGGTTACACTGTTGTTTTTTATTGGTCATCATGAAAAAAAAAACATAAGGGGTAACACTGTTGTTTTTCTTTGGTCTTCATGAAAAAAAACACAAGGGGTAACACTGCCGATATTTATCAATGAAAACATAGGGGGTAACACCGTCGTTTTTATCAAATGAAACATGAGGGGTGACACTGTCGTTTTTCTTTGGTAGTCACAAAAAAAACCATAAGGGGTAACACTGCTGTTTTTTATTGGTCGTCATGAATAAAAACATAAGGGGTAACACTGTTCCTTTTTTTATTGGTCGTCATGAAAAAAAACATAAGGGGTAACACTTGTTTTTTATTGGTCGTCATGAAAAAACACAAGGGGTAACACTGTTGTCTTTGTCAAATAGAATATAAGGGGTAACACTGTTGTTTTTCATCAGTCATCATGGGAAAAAAACATAAGGGGTAACACTGTCGTTTTTATCAAATGAAACGTAAAAAAAACTGTCGTTTTTTATCTGTCGTCATGAAAAACCCATAAGGGGTAACACTGTCGAAATGTATCGAATAAAACATAGGGGGTAACACCAGGGACGCGGGAAGTTAGTCCAAGGGGGGGGGGGGGGGGGGTGCTGAGAGAGAGTCTATATAATGACGTCATAATAAATGCTGCGCAACATCCATTGTTTACAGAGACGAGATGACGGGTGACGTCACATTCAGGGCTCCGCTCTGATAAACACTCTACTGGTGTGTAAAAAGAGTTCTGCCAACTAGCCACTGTTATTCACAATCGTCAGCAAGTAAACAATGTGGAAATTAGAGTCAACTCGGCTGATACTGTGCTGAATTTCACACACTAACAACATGCCGACAAGCTGTTGCTGTCCGGGATTATACACAGCGTTATAACAAGGATTCAGGAGGTTATTTCTAATGGTTTAAAAGGAAAGTGACAATATAAGAAAGCCTTCATTTTCATCCAGAGTTACGAGTTGTCTGATATGAGGAAAGTGACAGTTTCTCCGTCAAGTGAACCGTCCGTCTTTGCTCTTTTTTTGCCGACCAGTTTACGTGCAGGATTCCAGAATCATAACGATAACATTCAACGTGTCTATTAATATGGCAGCAACATTTTACACCAGTTTTAGAATGTTCACTACAACAGATGTTGAACACCAACATGCTTATGTAAAATCAGCATAATACGATATTCAGCTATCGACAGTTCTGCGTTGTGCGTCATAGCCTACGTCAGCCTACTCAGACAATGTTCTGAATAAAATGAAATGATAATATGATAAATATTATAAAGAGAGTGGATGTCAATAATTGAATGAAAAATCATGTTGTATGATAAAATTATATAAAAAAAAGAAGTATTGATTTGTTCAGAAGACCTTCTAACTTGCAGTTACAGCCAGAGGCCGCCAGGGGGGGGGGTGCTGCAGCACCCTAAGCACCCCCACTTCCCGCGTCCCTGGCAATATTTAATTCTTGATTCTCCATTTTGGGTAGAGATGATTGCAGACGCATACACACGCAAACAATCAGAATCATCTTATATACTTACGGTAGGCCTATAGGTTTGCTGCTATTTTTTACCGGCTTTATGCAGGTTGATGCCCATGCTTCTAAAATGGACACATTGAGGACAAGGGAATTAGAAAGGATTTGCTTGTCAACTTAAATCACACCAAATACCATCTTTTAATTTCAAGTAAAGCATTGTTGATCTGCTTGATTTAGAGCTATATCAATGAAAGCAGTCAATTGGCTTGAGTCAGAAGTAAACAGGTGTATTTCTAAATGTTAGGATTAAATTAAAGAATGAGATATCTTACGACACAGCGGCTATAGAGACCATGGTTACACAGATCAGCAGTCTGACTGTCTGTGCAGCATTTGCACTTGTCAGAAGAGGAAGTACTCGAATGGTTTAATTCAGTAAAACAGGTGATGACAGTACATTACGAAAGTTTGATGGGCTGCTTCTACTTCTTTGTATTTTGATATCCACTGCGTTGCACAATAAAATATTAAATTGTACATACATTTATCTTTTACCCACAAGAAAGATTATTATACCTTTAAAATTGAGTATTAACTACTACTACAAGCACTATTGCTGTTATCAAAGCTAATCAATAGTTTTACACAATAAATATACTGCAGTGTAGTATATTACTAGTCCCTTTCAGTAATGGAGAAAAATTGTGTGTGGAAAATACATAAGTAGGTTTAAAAGGTCAAAATGCAATTCAATGACATATTGAACCCTCACTCATTGTACACATAATCAACCTCACTCTAAAATAGAGTGAAAACAGATGTATACACATAGAAAACATGACGTACTTATGTTTTGTACTATAAACATGCCCACAGGTGTGATGTTGGTTGTCCGTTTCAAGCCATTTAAAAATGTACAGTGTCCATCCATCCTACATCTGTGTGTACACGCACGCCCCCCTGTGACTCACCAATGGGTACATTTAGAATTGGCTGGGAGTAGCTATTCCAGATCCTGCCCGGTGGTGAAACTCTTCCAGACAAACAACTTATTCTGGGCTTATATATAGGTGCAAAGCTGTGGAATGAGCACTGTGACTAATATAGCAAGAGGAGCAGCCGCAGCATACTACACAGCAGCTTGTTGGCCAATTAGCCACAATGTTTTAACACGCGCACTGAAGGGCACTGGGAGGGGAGGGGAGGGGAGGGGAGGGGAGGGGTGACAAGCGGGTGAGGGCTAGGGGACTTAGTGCTTCTGGCGCTCCTGATGCTCTGAACGAGGTCAGGTAGCCTTATGACATTGAACATGATGTAGGCTTGATTTGACTGGATTATATGTACCGTGATATCTAAGGCGTTTGTCAGCCGGTGGGTGGTTATTACTTTATCGTTCCTACAGTTCTGAGGGAGAGACAGAGAACCCCTGGAATCTGCTGGCTGCTACTTGCTTGGTTTCGGATGAAGGTGATGAAGGTGTATGAAGGCCCTTTCAACTCTTGAGAGAAATCTTGGAGAAGTCTACAATTCAAAATAAAAATATATAAAAATATTAATAATAAATTTAAAAAAAATCTGAAATACTGCAAACTTATTTTAAATTCCATGGAGGTCTCATAGTCCTGACTCATCTGATCATAAGTCTGTTAAAAATGTACACTTTGACAAAAATAATTGTAAAAAAATGCTCACATCCAGATGCACATAAAAAAAATATTGCTGTTATTTTCTTTATTTAAGACACTGTACCACTGCCCTAACAAATGAACACGTTTTGACCTCTGAAGTGAAAGAGGTGATGATCTAAACAGCTAAGACTCAGCTAAGCTCATAAGCATAGGGTTTTGGGTTTAGACTTCTCAGGGTCCTTTCTGAGTACACTGCTTTCCTAAGCTCAATTCTCAATGGCTTCTTGGAATATTCAGTTTCGCCAGTTATTCTTAACCATGAAAGTAATCAGTTGCTTTCAAGTAAAATTATACAACCTAGAATACTAGCCTGAACTTTCTAGCAGCTAGTGTATCTGCTGCCACCAAAAAGGTATTTAATTTGATCCCTAATCTAAGTTGCATTCTCTTTATTAAAGTAACTTATTTTCATAAAAGGTCTTCAATAATAACTTGCCTTTTAAGCGCAAGTCCACTTGAAATGTTATAGTTTGAAACTTATGCTAATTTTAGGATGCTTTCATTTAAGCTGAATATTTTTAAGCTGCTACATTTGAATTTGCAATACTTAATTTGAAGGATCTCATATTTGAATCTACTTAATTGTTAGAATTGCTATGTACAAAGTGGCTCTATTTGTAAGCTAAATTAGCAGGCCGCTTTAAGTATGCTTGACCAGTGAACCCCTTGAACTTGATACCTTTTTGGTTTCCTATGGGCTTTGTATTTTGGTTAGGCTTTCGGGTTAGGATCAGGGTTTCTTATGGGTTTATGGGAGTCAAAAATCATCTTTGCTAGCCACTATCTATAGATAATAGATTAGTCACAAACAACTCCTAATATAAGGTACTGTAGGTTAAGATTTGATAGATATAAAGAGTGAGCGAGGGAGCAGAAAGAGAGGAAGAGAACAAGATAAAAACAAAATAAAAACCAGTTATACTCTCTCCCTACATTTCTTTTCTGAAGTGTTGCATTTCACACACCAGAGATTAAGGGGCAAGATGGTTACGGAAATGATACCAAGATATGTTAGAAATTAGCATGGACGGTTTCAAATCTAGGGTTAGCCACACAGAGGCCGGCGCCATCGACCAGAAGCAGATATTCTCGCAGGGTATTTCCTCAGTAAAAACTGACGGATGGCTATGCCTGTTCTAACAAGTAACACTAAAATAATAGCACACACACACTAGCAGCCAGCCAGTGTGACTGCTCTGAGTGTCAGTGTGATACACTGAGGGTAGAGTGGACTAACAGGGGGGGGGGGGGGGGGCGGCGGCGTGGACGCCTTCCTCTGCAGGAAAAGCCCCTTGTTAGTGGGGCCGGAGTGTGTGCTCCTACGCAGTTCCTTGGGACTGACTCATCACTGCTTCTCAGCAGGAGCCTTGGTCAGTGGGGGGCGAGGGGTATGTGTGTGTGTGTGTGTGTGTGTGTGTTGGGGGTTGCGGGGGGGTCCTGTTCGCCTGTCATTTGCCTGAGTCAGGGCAGCATAAATCTTGGCCCGCCAGCCGGCTACACGTAGACTCCACCTCATCCTGAGTGACCGGTCACGCTCCTTACCAACTGACTCAGGACCGGGGCCTACCCCTGACCGCCCCCCACCCCCCCCCCCCCCAACACACACACACCTCGCTCTCTCTCTTTGTGTGTGTGTGCGTGTGTGTGAGCTGTTTTAGCTGTGTGTGTGTGTGTGTGTGAGCTGTGTGTGTTAGCTGTGTGTGTGTGTGTGCGAGCTGTGTGTGTGTTAGCGGTGTGTGTGTGTGTGAGCTCTGTGTGTGTGTTAGCTGTGTGTGTGTGTGTGAGCTGTGTGTGTTTGATGTGTGTGAGCTGTGTGTGTTAGCTGTGTGTGTGTGAGGTGTGTGTGTGTGTGAGCTCTTATGTGTGTGGGTGTGTGTGTGAGCTCTATGTGTGTGTGTGTGTGTGCGTGGGAGTGGTGCCCTGCTGTGATGGAGCACGTCTGCTTGTTCTAGAAGGTCGGCTGCACACTGCAGGGAGGGGTCGGGGGGTTGGGTGGGGGGGGGGGCTGCTCGCTGCCAGCTTCTGATAACACCAAACAGCCTCTCCCTATGGCGCTGCTAGTCCTGCACGCACACACACATGTGCAAGCACCCACCAACACACAGGCAGATATTTAAAACGAGCAGAAGGTTAAAGGGAATTACTTTTGATTTCATTATCGAGATAAGGTCATTTGATCTACGACACTGGAGGAATTTTTGAAAGTTACTCACAAAACAAGATGTTTCAGCTCTTACCTTTTTCCTTTTGTTCTCAATTCATAATTACTTTTCAAATGTACCATTCCAGTGCATTAATGACATCTCACCTTATCTTTAGTTTCTCTGTAAGTACCATGACCCAGTCAATACCTCAACCCCCAACAGACAAAACAAGCCCTAACAGGTAGCCATTGAATACACGCAAAGGAAACAGTGTTTCATTGACACACCAACGTCACCAACATCAATTAATGCACACATTCACATCTGAAATCATTGGAACATGAAACTCAGGGAACAGGGCCACCTCACGGATCCACGTGGTCCCTTAGTCCAGGTGCTCTTTCTCCTTTTATGCAACGCTTGTTCATGTCCAAGTCAGGTGGCTTAAAACGCCCCATGACACAACCTGAGGGTGATTAGAGAAGCTTTCCGTTCTATCCTTAGACGCACAGGGCCCTGATTAGTGGAAGGTAGGCCTGCTTCGGAAGCGAGGACTTTTGAACTGGTTCTGCCTGCCTTCGCTGCACCACACATGTTCCGAGCGTTAGGAGTCGGCCCTCTACACCCCTCGCTCTTCCGAACCGGGGAACAACTGCTATGGTAGCTGTTGTTGTCGTTGGGGATATTTTTCTGTGCCGTCTGGACGGTCAAAATGGACTGTGTGAGTATGAAGTCATTTCTGGTGTGTTGCCTATGTGTATGTTGGGAGTCATTGACACAACAGGAAATAGGAAGGGATACTTGGCTGAATGACTGGAAATGGGGCCTATCTGTTGGTGCTTAAAAGGATATGGGTGGAAATTATTCCAAATGTCTAAGCAGGCGGAAATTATTTTGCAAGGGATATCAAATAACTGTTCAACTTGTAGATGTTGTGGCAGTAATTACTACATACTTGTATGGCAATGACGACGAGGCAAATATAACACATTTATACACACCTTATGTATGGTCACATGTGGGCTAGTATAGGACCATATCTTAGTTGTTCCAACTCGTTGTAAGAAGATTTCTGCAACTAACGATCCAATGAAAGAATCTGTAGTTGTGCGCAACTGGACAAACCTCTCTTATTAGTCAACCACCTCTTAGGGAAAGTTTTTTTGCTTCCTTGTTTCGACTACTTTGCATAAAAAACCTGTGTGTGTGACACGGGACTCAAAGGGTAGGAGTCCTGTGTTGCCTCGCCGTACCTGGTCCAGGAGGTGGAAATCATCACAAAAAATAAAGAAAAAGTCAAACTCTGACGTAATTACACAAGGCAGAACAAATATGTAGAAAGAAACAACATGAATTTGACCTTGTATATGCATTTCCACAGGCCAATCTAATTATGTGAGCCTTATTTGGGATACAATTGCCGTGCCTTTATAGACGTGAGAGTGGTTTGAAGAGAGGGAATAACATGTATCATAGGACAACAGGCGTGCATCGAACTTGGGTCACTGCAAGGCATATTGCCTACAAGGAGCGAGCAATGGCGAGTTGTCCCACCAAGTCAGTCCACAATGGCCATTTTTAAGATAATTTAGGCCAACTTCCAGCTATTTTGAAAACTTTAATGTTCAATAGGGGAGAATCCTTTTATTTAAACATAATCTAAATGTCTACCTTTTGTCAGTGCAACTGAACACAAATCATAGCTGTTGTTTTTTCCCATCAGGCTCACTCTATTTCACCAAATCACAGAATTAGTGATGTTTTGATTTCATATCTCTGAGCTTGCCGGCTTCCACTCAATATAATCATACAATAGTCTGTTCCGCTATTGTCTCTCAGCGACAGCAAAGCTGATCTATTCTTCTGGCTCTATAAGTGGTTAATCCAACCATACAGGACCAGGGTGTTGTGTGTGAAAAATATTTGATTTAACCATGACAGTTTCCATCAACGAGGCAGTATCCACTTTCTCAGCAAATGGGGACTTAAGCTCATTATCTTAAGTGACTTGACAGTTTTATTTGCGGCTCGCTCCTTGTTGTCCTTGTCTGTATTTGCGCCGGGATCTTCCCAGGATTGTGTTGGCTGCGGGGGTTCGCAACTGTTTGGTCTGTCGGTTCATTCTCTGCTTTAATCCCATCCAGTTTAGAAAATAAAGACTTTAAGATTGGATTCTCAGTCTCAAAAGTGATGCAACTGCATTCTGGATGAATTAATGTGGTGTGTTGTTAATCAAAAAGTGTTATATAATTTTAAGAAATACACGAATGAATGACTGATATCACAAGGGCTCAAAAAGGTGACTGCAAAATAATGTCATGTCAGTCAATAATACAATATATAATTGAGCACTCTAAGTGCAATGAAGTACAATTGAATCATCATCAACACTTAAAATATAGTTCCTATTTCGGAAATGTTTCAATTTCAAAGTATGATAAAGTAAAATAAATAAATAATAATAATAATAATAATTTCCTTATCTAATCCAATTCTCTTTACACTCCTCTCAGGATCGAAGGATGCACAGGAATGCGGACGTCAGCATCGACGCCACCTTGGGGAGAAGCGCGTTGCCATGACGATCCTGCCCTGTCTGCTTTGACTCCTGCCCTCTGGCTCTCTTTGGTCTGAGGAGGAGAACTCTTTCCCCAATCCCATCCATATCCATACCCCCCCCATATCCATATCCACTGCCTCAAGTCCCCACCCCCCCCCCCGGTAAGCCCCCCCCCCCCCCTCAAATGTCCGCCCACAGGCGACCCTACCAGAGCTTCCAGGCGCTAGGGGGAGGAGTCAGGGGCGCCCCCCATGGACCCTATCCTCCCTCCACGCATCTGTACCCCACCTCCACCGCCTCCATGCTCCCCAGGATTCCCCGGCACCACCAGGCCCACCAGGAGGAGGTGGAGGCGTGCTGCCTGTGCACCGACCAATGGCCGCAGGCCAACCGCCACCACCACCTCCGCCACCATGACGCCCCCCCGGTCGCCGCGGAGACACAGTACCTCCCCCCGATCTCCTGGTACCACCGCCCGACGCCCTATCAGCATCCACCCGAACAACACCACCTTCAGCACGGGCATCCTCATCCTCCACCACAAGGGTACGCTCACCCCAGGCCGACCAGGCCGCGGGACCCCCCACCGGGTCACCCCAGAGAGGACCCGGACCTCGGTCACCACCACCACCACCACCACCACCACCAGCAGCAGCAGCAGCAGCAGCAGCAGCAGCAGCAGCAGCAGCAGCATCGGCGCAGAACTCAGAGCCGGACGATGGTGCTGGTGAAGAACAGCGACCCATCGTACCGCAGGAGCATCGCACTGCACCATGGGGCCCCCAGGAGCCTGGGGCTCTTCCTGGAGGAGGTGTCTGAGCTCATGCAGTACCGCGTCCGCAAGCTGTACACCTCCGAGGGCCACAAGGTGAGACCGACACCGTCCACATCACCGGCCACCTGGAGGTATAAGATTAGAAAATAAGGTTATAAAGTTAACTTTGGTCATCCCAGATGGGAAATGAGGGTGAATATCAAGAGAAACGCCAGGGATACTATTTTGGTAGTGCTAGCAAAAGCTTTTTTCTTTTATAGATATAGATATGTATATAATGATAGTAGCAAAAGATTTTCAGCTTCTTTAACCTTTCATAATAATAGTCAATGCTTCATATAATAGTAATCGTAATATGTTAAATAATCATAATATAGTGTAATCTTATTGAGTATTGTACATGATTCCATTCCAGTGTACGACTTTAATGGGCAGTATGGATGGCGTGTTGTGACCATAGGTTGGGACGCTAGGGATTGAGAAGCAGAGTGAAAGGGAGGCCTCTAGTGACAGAAATTAGAATTAACGCCAGCTCCACTTCACTCTCATGTTTCGAGTGAGCTCCTTTAACGTGACCACTCTATTGGAGGTGCCTTATATAGACTAAAGACACCAAAAAGTGGGATGAGACTTTCACAGAGAATATTCACATGTAGTTTTTTTCTAACATGTTGATGTTAGAACAATTACTTAGGAGTAGAGTTTTTACAACAGAGCACTAATATTTCACACGTGTGACCGCTTTTTCAATACTGTTGTATTGCTGTCATATGGATTTATGAGGGCTATAAGGGAAATTATGCAGGAATAACTAGACTTGAATACAGACTCTCCAGCCTCTGTGAGAGCAGCCTTATCAGCTCAACTCATGTACATGCTAAACAGATCAGTGTATATAAGCAAGTCACATCTACTTTTATATTAAAATATAATTGTAACCCAGAGACTAAAGATAATAACACCTAATGTGTTTAATGTGACATTAACTGATTCATTTCAACCTTTTGATGAGATTTGTAGGATAAATAGACAGCATTGAGCCATGCACAAAGACACAAACACAACACACACAGGCCCACAAACACACACACATACACACACACAAACACACGCATACACGTGTGAACACAGTGCATTGACACACACACACACACACACACACGTTTAGATATGGCTTGCATGCTCATACCCGCAGAAACCTTACAGGCCTATAATACAGTAAGATTTCCTGAATATAAATTTAGAATGTGTGTATCTCCACAACGCCCCATTCATCTTGGTCACGTCTGAGCTATTTTTGAGAGAAACAGGTCAATGTGGAGGATCGTCCCTCTGCCTTTAGTTTGAATCTGGAGGAGTCTCAGAAACACGTCCTGCACACAGGCAATTAATTATCCATACCTGGGGCTGGTGTGTGTGACTGGACTGAAGGCATTCATCTGTTTTAAGTGACAGTAGATACAGCAATGTGTGTTTTAAAATTTGCATCGTCATCAAAATGCTTCTGCTTAGCAGCCAAATCACATCGGAATGGCTTTCAATATTTCACACGTTCAGGCTCTGTGTCAAAGTTTTAGAACCCTTTATGAGAAGTACATTCAGCATAGGGAGTATTTTTTTAAATGTTTCAATAGTTTAATGTAATTAAATTACTGACCATATGTTAGTCATAAGTGAGGTTTAATTAAAGTGGATTGATCGGTATCTCCCTCAACCCTTTTCAGTTTTACTGAGGATATCCTATTAATATAATTCAAACATTGATAATTAAAAGAATGTAATGCGAGCAAGGTGTGATTATTCAACCTTTTTTCTTCTGAAACTCCTTTATAAGGAAATAGGATTAAGGGCCATTTGATCCTAAGTGCCATTTAAAAGTTGTTAATTGTCGTTTAATCATACCAGGCGTCTGAGGATTAAATACCGCCTTGTTACACATTGACTTTACCACAACAACAATATTATATATACATTTTACATATTTCAGCACAGGGAAAAACTCAGTACCAACTGAGTATTCTGTTTTGTTATGGATTACAATCACTAGGCTCCTGCATTTTCAGTTAATGTGTTTAGTTTTGTTCTCTCCCTTAAATCAGCAGATAATCCCCCTGAGTGATACTGAAACTCATGAGTTACAATGAATGCTTGCCATTATCTAATTATCACAGGGGATTATGCCCGATTAGTTCAATGAACTCCCCGGGATACCTTGGCTGAGTCTCAGCATAAATCCTGCCCCTGGCACTCATGCACTCAGGAGACAACCTTCCAATCTTCAGTACATTAGCAATTATTTCAAGATACTATTTTTGGGGATGTTTTCTTGTATTTCATATTGATATTCATCCTCCATTCATTCTTATTACGGAGTTAAGATAAACTATATCAACATGAAATTAGAACGTTGATATGTACCCGTCATTTGAAATGGTAAAAAATAATCCCTTCTGGTACTTCTCATTCAAGGACTTGTGTATTATAGCTGTGATATGGATAGATTAACCTACAAGTCTACCCAGTGAACTGTACCCAATGGTAGGCTGATCTATCCATCATACATTTGGGTCGCACATTGGATGTGACTATAGGGTCGATTAAGAAATGACTTGCCATGGCAAATCCACGTACTCCTGGTGTTCAAATAGTTGCCATTGGTTGATGTTACTCTTGTCTTTCCTTCCAGATAGACAGCGTGCATGGTCTCTTGCACGGCCCGAGTGTCCTTATCTGCGTAGGACGTGAGCCTTCTCACCCCGCCATCCTCGAGAATTTGCCGAAAACAGGAGATGAAAAAGTTCCCAGATTACATGTGAGGTTGAGCTCCACTGGCTGTGGTGAGGAACAGGAGAGTAAGTAACATAATCAAGGACAAAAATTGAATTGGTTAAATGATAAATTTATCATATCACATCTGTCTGAGATTATGAAAATAGAACAGATACGGTTACTTCAGTCTAAATTCTCTCTCTCTCTCTCTCTCTCTCTCTCTCTCTCTCTCTCTCCAACTCTCTCTCCAGTCCAAGGTGTCGAGAAAAAGAAAACTGGAACCCAGCCCGAAACCAACGGCAGCACCAACAGATTCCCTGACATGCCACTGCCAGGCGGCAGGAATTCCCTGGAGCCTGTGGACCCCCACCCCAACCCAGAAGAGGCCGTAATGGACGACGACATCGAGAAACGCGTTGTCGTCAACGAGGACGGCAGCCTCTCGATGGAAATGAAGGTGCGCTTCCGGCTCCTAAACGACGAGACGCTGCAGTGGTCCACGCAGGTCACGAGGAACGGAGGTCCGAAGCCCGGCGAGCAGCGCCAGGGGTGCGGCTACTACCTCGAGCAGAGCAGCGTGGAAAGCTGCTCCGAATCGGAGTGCGTCGTCTCCGCCTGCGAGACGCAGGAGTTGAGTCTCACCCAGCGCTACCAGAAACACATGGAGGAGGCCCACTGCACCCACTGCTGTGATCAATGTCAGGAGTACCACACCTGGACCAACCGACCGATTCCAGAAGCGCAGGGAGGTGGCGGCAACGTCAAGTCGTCGAGCTCCAGCGCGTCCTCGCACACAACTGTCTGCAAGAGGACGGAGGTTAAAAACACACAAACTACCTCAATGTCGAGTGAGGAATGCGGCGGGCAGGTGGTGGAGACGGAGACATGGGTGGAGAGCACCATCAATACAGTGGACACCATCGAGTATTGCACGATCACGAGCGCCGTGACCCCTCAGAGGTTTGAGGGAGGATCTGCCGTGGTCGACGGGGTCGACAGTGCTGAGGAAATACCAGAGAGAGGAACATTGGTTCCAACCCAAAGAGAAGAAAGGGCCTGCTCTGCCATCAGTGCCTCCTCCATGATCTTAACGCATCTCACAGAGAGTCTAGATGACGAGGAGGACGACGATCTTCCTACTGGGGTTTCAAGACCAGATTCATGTGCTCAAAAAGGAAGTCCAAGCCCCCGAAGTAGAGGATCCGTTGCTTCTGCTCATTCAAGAATGTCCAAAATAATATCGAAAGCTTCAACTCCAGGGAGAGAAATGTCCTCACCACTATCAACAACTTCTAGGTCATCAAAGACAAAGTGCACATGTGTACCTTTGGGTGACCCTATCAAAAATACATCTGATAGCAATAGCCCAAAAATTGAGAAACGACAGTCATCAAGTGCCATGTCTGTTAAATCTCACACCTCTTCGAGGGAAATACTAATCAATGAGGATGAAGATCCCGAATGCCCTAAAAGCACTATATTAGTACAAAACTCTGCTGAGGAGAAGGATGAAGTTTTGGATGAAGCAGAAAGTGCTCAAGAGGTAGTTGAAAACAGAGTGACAAGTTCCATGTCATCCAGGTCTAGGTCAAACACTTCCACTAGAACCTCACAGGCATCGGAGCTTCCACCAGAACCAAGCGATCATGCAAACAGAGCCCCTAGCCACTTATCACAAAGATCAGGAGCTTCTGTAAGATCAAATAGATCAACAAAAAATAAAAGTCCAGAAGAGCAAGACACAAAGAAAGATGACGGTGCTGAAAATACAGATGATGAAACAGCTGAAGGATCTTATGAGAACCAACCAAAGGATGAGAGGGTGTCTAGTGCCACGTCATACAAATCAGCGAAATCAACCAATTCCCATGTTTCCGCCAGATCAATAAAGTCAAAGTCGTCTGAGGTTCAAGCAGAAATATCCTCTGATGATCACGAGGAACCAATGGAAAGAGCTCCAAGTATGCAGTCAGTCAAATCAACCAAATCAGCAAAGAGTGAAGCTGGTGACATTCCTGATGATCCTGATACTGAAGAGGAATTTCCGGACAGGCCAAAAAGTGCCAGGTCTAATACCTCTAACAGATCGAATAGATCAAAAAGATCTCACCGTTATTTGGTTTCAGATGAGGACACTGCAATATCTAAGCCTAAATCAAAGACATCTACAGTTCCTCCTGAACTGGTAGAGAGCCCAGTAAGCACAACACCAACAAAGTCAGTAGAATCAAATGCTTCAGCACTGTCTGCTGATGATGATAATTTGGATGGTGAAAATGCAGAGGATGTAATGGAAGAGACAGCATCCAGTTGCATTTCATTCAAATCCACGGAATCCACAAAGTCAAATGAATCAGCTTTATCAGAAAAATCTGAATTTTCTGAAATTACTGCTGTAGAAAGTGATGACATCTCTGCTGAAGACACTGCAGTAGAGGAATTCAACAAACCTGAAAACGACAGATCAAGCTCAATTTCTAATGTTTCAGCAAAATCAAAAAGATCTAAATGCTCTGAAGTTCCGTCCGACCAATGTGTAGAGATGTCTGATGAAATGATCACAGACGAAGGAGATAGATCTAGTGGGAAGTCAGCTAATTCTCACGTCTCCAGAAGATCTTGGACTTCAAGGTCCCCTGTTGTGTCGTCGCAAGAAGATACTGCAGAAGACGAATGCAATGTAGAAAGACCAGCAGGTTCCACATCAAGAAAGTCTATAGAATCACATGAATCAGGAATCTCAAATAACTCAAAGGCTTTTGCAAGTGATGAACGATCACTCAGTGTCTTGTCGGCCAAATCAACAAAGTCAAATATCTCTAGAACCTCCAGAAAGTCTTCTGCAGTTAAATCTGAAGAAAACTCAGAAAATGAAACCAATATGGAAGAGAGAGCTTCAAGCACCATGTCAATGAAATCTACAAAATCTAAAGATGATGATGACGTTCCTGACAATGGAACCACTGCAAAGGAAACAACAGCACGTGCAACGAGTGTCATGTCAACAAAATCAGCTAGGTCCAATGTTTCTGCTAGATCTAGAAAAGCTGAAGTTCCATCTGTTAATGTTGACAAACCTGATAGGGAAGATGGAGAAGTCGCAATTGAAGGCAGAAAGGCTGAGCCGGAACCTGGTGAAAGAGCAGCGAGTGGCATGTCGGCTAAATCATCAAGGTCAAATCGCTCCACAAAATCAAAGACATCAAAAGAACCTGGAGATCCTGCTGAAGTAGCAAGTCCTACTCCTGCTGAAAAGGTCGCTGAACAGGAAACTGAAGGGCGAGGAAGTGCCATGTCAGTAAAGTCCAATATCTCTGCAAAATCTGGGATCTCAAAGACCCCTGTGGCGTCGTCGCAGGAAGATACTGCAGAAGACGAATGCAATGTAGAAAGACCAGCAAGTTCCTCATCAATAAAGTCCATAGAATCACATGCATCAGGAATCTCAAATCAATCAAAAGCCTTTGTAAGTGAGGAAAGACCACTAAGTGTCCTGTCGGCCAGATCAACAAAGTCAAATATCTCCAGAACCTCTAAAAAGTCTTCTGCAGTTAAATCTGAAGAAAACACAGAGAATGAAAACGACATAGAAGAGAGAGCATCAAGCGCCATGTCACTGAAATCTACCAAATCTAATGTTTCTTCAAGGCAGAAGAAGTCTAAATACTCTGATGCTACTGATGGAAACTGTGATTTGGTAGAGATTGAGTCAGAGGTGAGAGCTCCAAGTAATATGTCCTCAAAATCAACCAAATCAGCAAAGTCGAATGCTCCTGGCGTATCCAACAAATCCAAGGATTCGGAAAGTTCGACTGTAAATAGTGGTGATGTTCCAGACAATGGAAACACTGCAAAAGAAACGACAGAGCGTGCAACGAGTGCCATGTCAACAAAATCTGCTAGGTCCAATGTCTCTGCTAGATCTAGAAAAGCTGAAGTTCCATCTGTTAATGTTGAAAAACCTGATGGGGAAGATGGAGAAGACGCAATTGAAGGCAGAAAGGCTGAGCCGGAACCTGGTCAAAGAGCAGCGAGTGGCATGTCGGCTAAATCATCAAGGTCAAATCGCTCCGCAAAATCAAAGACATCAAAAGAACCTGGAGATCCTGCTGAAGTAGCAAGTCCTATTCCTGATGAAAAGGTGGCTGAACAGGAAACTGAAGGGCGAGGAAGTGCCATGTCAGTAAAGTCCAATATCTCTGCAAAATCTGGGATCTCAAAGACCCCTGTGGCGTCGTCGCAGGAAGATACTGCAGAAGACGAGTGCAATGTAGAAAGACCAGCAAGTTCCAAATCAATAAAGTCCATAGAATCACATGCATCAGGAATCTCAAATAAATCAAAAGCCTTTGTAAGTGAGGAAAGACCACTAAGTGTCCTGTCGGCCAGATCAACAAAGTCAAATATCTCCAGAACCTCTAAAAAGTCTTCTGCAGTTAAATCTGAAGAAAACACAGAGAATGAAAACGACATAGAAGAGAGAGCATCAAGCGCCATGTCACTGAAATCTACCAAATCTAATGTTTCTTCAAGGCAGAAGAAGTCTAAATGCTCTGATGCTACTGATGGAAACGGTGATTTGGTAGAGATTGAGACAGAGGTGAGAGCTCCAAGTAATATGTCCTCAAAATCAACCAAATCAGCAAAGTCCAATGCTCCTGGCGTATCCAATAAATCCAAGGATTCGGAAAGTTTGACTGTAAATAGTGGTGATGTTCCAGACAATGGAACCACTGCAAAAGAAACGACAGAGCGCGCAACGAGCGCCATGTCAACAAAATCAGCAAGGTCCAATGTCTCTGCTAGATCTAGAAAAGCTGAAGTTCCATCTGTTAATGTTGACAAACCTGATGGGGAAGATGGAGAAGACGCAATTGAAGGCAGAAAGGCTGAGCCGGAACCTGGTGAAAGAGCAGCGAGTGGCATGTCGGCTAAATCATCAAGGTCAAATCGTTCTGCAAAATCAAAGACATCAAGAGAACCTGGAGATCCTTCTAAAAGGAATACAGCCAGTCCTGCTGGAGATGCAAGTCATCTTCCTGATGAAATGGCGAATGAACAGGAAACTGCAGGGCGAGGAAGCGCCATGTCAGTAAAGTCCAACATCTCTGCAACATCTGGGATCTCAAAGACCCCTGTGGCGTCGTCGCAGGAAGATACTGCAGAAGACGAGTGCAATGTAGAAAGACCAGCAAGTTCCACATCAATAAAGTCCATAGAATCACATACATCAGGAATCTCAAATAAATCAAAAGCCTTTGTAAGTGAGGAAAGACCACTAAGTGTCCTGTCGGCCAAATCAACAAAGTCAAATATCTCCAGAACCTCCAGAAAGTCTTCTGCAAAATCTGGGATCTCAAAGGCCTCTGGAAACCAACACAAAGTCCACGGAGTAAATAACGAGGAACCTCAAGAGAGACCAGCAAGTGCACATTCTGGAAGCACAGCTGATGTTTCTGATGAACCAAATGGTCCTGAGGACCGAGCACCAAGTGCCTTGTCAGCAAAGTCTGCAAGGTCCTGTGTAAGTACCAAATCAAAAAAATCGGTAAAATCCAATGCATCATCAATAATACTGAAGAAATCCAAAGATAGTGAAGAAAAAAGGGTTGAGCTTATCGCAGATACAGAAGATGACATTGAAGAGAGAGCAGGAAGTTGCGTCTCAAATACAACAGAAAATTCTCAAATTCTCATGAGAAACCAAAACTCAGTATCTGCTGATTTATCAGATGTTGAAAGTCCTGATGGAGAAAATAAACATCAGCTAACGACAGAGAAAGCAGAAAGCTGTAAATCTGTTAAATCAAAGAAATCCAAACAAAGAGATATTTCAATTAACAATGACAACGAAGACAGCGCATCCACAAAATCCATCGAGTCTCATGTTTCTGTCAGTTCAATGAAGTCAAACTCAAACGATCTGTCAGAATTACACGCCACTGACAATGAGGATAGACCTCCAAGCATCGTTTCAGTCAAATCCCAAAAATCAAACGTTTCAACTGTATCTGCCCATTCAAAGGTTTCTGAATTAACCACTGGTCATGGAGATGATATTCTGGATGCAGGACTTGCCGAACAGGAATCAGAGGTCAGAGCGCCAAGCAACATGTCCGAAAGGTCGGCAAAGTCTGGCCTTTCTGCAAAATCCGGCATTTCTGCAAAATTGATGTGTTCAAAGGCATCAGAAGTTCAGTTTGAAAGACCATCAAGTATAAGATCCGAAAAGTCAAATGTTACAATGACAAATGAACAAGCAGATGTTTCTGAAGGCCCATTTGCACCTATTGTTATTATTCAGGAAACTTCTGAAACTGATGGGAGGGCGCCAAGCTCATTGTCAGCAAAATCAGCAAAATCAGCAAAATCGGCAAAATCAAACCTTTCTCTAAGATCTACAAAGTCCAAGCACTCTGATGTTCCAACTGAAGCTACCTTGGTTGATCACAAGGAACCTCTGATAAGAGCTATGAGCTCCCTGTCAGTTAAATCAGCCAAATCAGTGAAGTCAACAACTTCAACCGCATCTAACAAACCCAAAGTTTCCAAACGCCCTGTTGAAAATGGTGATGATATGCACATTAAAGGACCTGCAGAAGAAGAAACTATGGACAGAGCAAGTGCAAAGTCAGTGAAATCAGCTAAATCAAACATCTCTGCTTCAAAGTCAGCTAATAGTGCTGTGTCTACGACATCTGAATGTTCTTCAGAGGTTTGTGATGTTATTCAAGATCAAGGACATGCTGCAGAAGAAAATATAAAGAGATCAAAAAGCTCCATGTCAGCAAAATCCGCCAAGTCAAATCGGTCTGTAAAATTGGGAACCACAATGGCATCTCAAGTCACCCCTGAAAGTTCTGAAAGATGCATTGCTGATGAAGGATCTACTGAAGAGGATAATGCAATCAGAGTAGCAAGTGCCCAGTCAAACACATCTGTAAAGTCCAACCTCTCTAGAAAACCTAGCCCCTCAAATGTATCTGGAAGTATCTTACTTGATGTCGAGGCTGAAGAAAGACAGACAACTGTGCTGTCAGTAAAGTCAGCAAAGTCAACTTCTACTGCTGTATCAAGAAAAACGAAGGTTTCTCACTGTGACATTGATGATGTTGATGAAGAAATGACGAATGAAACAGACAAATCGTTCATCTGTGCAAAGTCTTCAATGATCTCATTTGTGAACATAAAGGATAATGAAGAAAGGCCACCCAGTGCCACGTCTGCAAAGTCAAATATTTCAGCATGTAAAAAAGTATCAACACCTTCCAAAGATGCACTAACACATACTGCGAAAGACCAACAAAGTCTGTCAGTCAGGTCAAAAAAATCAAAAAAATCAGAGAAACCAAAAACCGAACCTTTGCTTATATCACACGATGGCTCCAAGGATGACAGTGATTTGTCACAGTCACTTCCGTTTTCAGATATTGATGATGAAAAGTCGGACACTCATCAGGCAGATAACCAATCAAATTCAAATGTCTTCAATAGGACCAGAACAGGTTCATCACAACCGAAGACAGAAGATCTTGTCCCATCCAGGCTACCAAATGCATCACCCACAGAGGTTGTCAGTGAGTGGTTGAAAAACATCCCAGCTGACAATGTAATGTACGACAATGTAGACGAATTTGACAGAAACTCAGAAGGACATGAAAATGTTGAGCTCACAGAGGGTATCGGCACAATGGTAGAGGTGGACAACACTGAGAAGTCTGCTGCAGAACAAGTCATGAAACCTCAAAAAGCCAATGGAGGGTTGACGAACAACATCCCTGAATCAAGTGATCAGACAAACACCTCAAAGGAAGAATATACCTGCAACTGTGATCTGACAAATGACCCATCAAAGGTCTTTCAGTCCTCGGTGCAGGTGATGAAGGTGCTTTTAAGTCCAAAGACTGATCGATGTAACAGTTTACCTGAAATTTCCCCAGTGTATGGACGTAAACTAAGCACTTCTGCTCAAGGTCTCTTGGATTGCCTTGTTAACTTGCAATTAATAGAGTTTGATCCGGCTAATGAAGATGCCAAAGATGAAAAATACAGAGAGTTAATGAATATCCTACAATCCTTGTGGCTTTGTGAGCCTTCAAAAAGCGGACAAAGAGTAAAGCATAATGTTCATCATTCCCCAGACGAGGACTTAAATCGTACATCATCATCGGGTGTAGATGTCAACAGTGGCTCCCGTGGCTCTGGGAACAGCAGCGTAAACAGTGGTGGCCAAACTAATGGCAATGTGGGGGTAGACACACTGATGAAGGTGCAAGAAGTCAATGAGGCCGTGGACGAAGCAAGTGTCAAATCAATAGCTGGGGCATCAAAAGAGCTATCACAAAACATACACAGGGATGCTCAATTTTCACCAGATAGACAAATGGGACAAACAACAGACACTGATCCAAAGGAAGATGAGCCCGGCTCAGATGAAACAATTAGAAACATGGACAGTCCAAGGGAATTGCCAGAAACACCACAGAGTTCAGGAAGCACAAATAGTTCAGGAAATGAAAGTGGCAGTGTTGAGAAATATCCAGTAGTTGGCAGAGCCTGTCAAAAGGACAAGATCCTCAAGATTGCTCAAGATCTTGATCCCTTGTGGCTGTTGAATTTACTAAACAAACTACAAAAGCAGTTCATGAAGCATTATGTCAATGCAATGACAGAGTTCAAAGTGCGCTGGAACTTGGGTGATAATGAAGAGGTAGACGACATGATAAGTGAATTAAAAGGTCAAGTCCGAAAAAGGATACAAGCTAGTATAGACAGTGAACTGAGGAAGGCCGAAGCCCGGGCTGGACAAGCAACAACTCATAAAGAGGCCATATCATGTAATTCAACTGAGAGAAGTGAGGGACGAAGGAGTTTAATATCTAGGAAGAACACGGGCACATCTTACAGTGACCAGCGCAGTGAAAAGGATGACGAATTCTGTGAATGTGAATCATGTAAAAATAACACAAATGTATCACAGCCTCAAATCATTGCCAAGGCTATGCATATTGCCCCTCTATTGATTGCTTTTGACTTAGCGAGAATTCTACATTCCAAGAAAAGCGATACTGCAAATGCGCAAACGATTATACCTACAGCGAACCTTGAACATGCTGCCAAAACCGTAGATGAAAATATAGCAGCAGAAATTGTTGTAGGAAATGTTATTCTTGATGCTGTGAGAGAAGTGAAGTGTATTGGGCAGAAAGAACCGGCAGAAGAAACATTTGAGAAATTTGAAGAAATCAAGGCTGAGGATGAAACTGCAGAAGAAGAAACATCTGAGAAGGAAAATGCTGAAGCGCTTATGGTTGAAGAGGAGCCAGCAGAAGAGCAACCATCTGAGAAGCACATCACTCAAGATGAAGAAGAAACAGAGGAAACATCTGAAAAGGACAATGATGATGAGATCATGGCTGAGGATGAATCTGCACTAGAAGAAACATCTTCGGAAGAAATAAGGACTGAGGACGAAACTAAAATAGACGATGGGGAAGGAATCACTCGCGAAGATGAATCTGACCTAGAAAACACTTATGAGAAGAACAATGCTGAAGAATCTGCAGAAGAAGAAACCTCTGAGATGGACGATGCAAAAGAAACAGTGCTTGAAGTTGGAACTGCAGAAGCAGAAACTTCAGTGAAGGGTAATAACGATGACGATATTGTCGAAAATGGAACAGAGGAAGAAGAAAAATCTGACCAGGATCCTACTGAAGAAATCATGGCTGAGGATGCTGAAACACCAATTTCTGAGAAGGATCACGGTGAAGAGAAAATGGCAGAATCTGCAGAGGTGTCTGAGCAGGAACATTCGGAATCATCAATGGCTGAGGATGAATATGCCCTAGAGGCAATATCTGAGAAGGGCAGTCCTGAGGATGCAGGAACTGAACATTCTGAAGGATCAATGGCTGAGGATGACACTGCACTAGAAGAAGAGTCTGAGATTGACAGTGCTGAAAAGCTCATTGCCAAGGAGGAATCTGCAGAAGATAAATCATCTGAGAACGATCCTGCAGAGGAAATTGTTTCTGAGGCGGAAACTGAAGATGCAGAGGTATCTGAAAAGGACCATAGTGACCAAAACAATGGTGAAAATGAAACTGCAGGAGACGAAACGTCTGAGCAAGAGGATGCTGATGAAGCCACAGCTGGAGATGAATCTGCATCAGAAGAAACATCTGATCAGGACCGGGAAGAAGATAACATGGCTGAAGTTGAAACTGCAGAAGGAGGAACATCTGAGAAGGACAATGATGATGAAAACAATGATGAAGAAAACAATGATGAAGAAAACATTGATGAAGCAAATAATGATGTCGAAAACAATGATGAAGGTGGAGAAGAGGAAGCTACTGAGCAGGATAACTCCAAATACAACATGGTTGGGGATGCAGATGAAGAAATGTCTGAAAGTGAGGAAGATGAAACTGCAGCGGAAGAAACTTCTGAGAAGGACGCTTCAGAGGACACCATGGCTGAAGATGAAACTGCAGAGGAGGAAACTCCCAATCAGGTTAACACCAACGGAACAATGACTGAAGATGAAATTGCAGAAGAAGATACATCAGAGAAGGACCCTTCAGAAGAGATCATAGCTGAGGCTGAATCTGCCGAGGAAGAAACATCTGAGAAGGGTGAATCCATGACTGAAGACGAAACAGCAGAAAACCAAACTACTGAGGAGGACAACTCCACAAACAATGTGGCTGGGGAAAAAACTGCAGATGAAGAAATGTCTGAAAATGACCATGCTGAGGAAGATATTGATGAAGATGAAACTGCAGGAGAACATACTTCTGAGAAGGATAACGACAAAGAGAGTGTGCCTGAGGAGGAAACTGCAGATGAAGTAAAATCTGAGCAGGACAATGCTGAAGATGAAACTGGAGAAGAACCAACATCTGGGGACGCTGTGGAGGAAATACTGACTGAAGACGACACTGCAGAAACAGAAATGCCGGAGAAGAAAAACACAGAAGAGATCATGGCTGAGGCTGAATCCGCAGAGGAAGATTCTTCTGAGAAGGAATATGCTGAAGAAACCACGGCTGAGAATGAAGATGTAGAAGAAGAAACTCCTGAACAGGTTAACACCAAAGAAATCATGACTGAGAATGAAACTGTGGAAGAAGAAACCTCCAAGGTCGACACTGAATCCGACTTAGGTAGTGGTGAAGGAAACACCTGTGAAGATCTGTCTGACGAAGAGGAGGAGGACATTGAAGCGGACAGACATCAAGACAGTGATGTCATCAACACAACCGGAGGGGAATCGGCTGGACAAGAAACTGAATCAGGTAGCTGTGAAGCTGAGACATGTGGAGAAGAGGAACATGAGCTAAACCAGACCGCTGAATGCCCTGAACCGGATATTGAGGTAATACACGATGATCCAAAAGAACAAAATACATCTGCAGGATCTGAATCAATAGGCAAAGAAGGAAATGACCTGGAGTCTTCTAAAGTCGAGCAGCAGTCAGTGAATGAAACTGCAGATGAAGAATTGGGGCCAGCCGAAACAGAGGCACCAGAAACTGATGAAAACGACAGTGCCGAAGAGTCTACGGAATGTGCATCGACAGAAAATATAGACGAGGGTGAAATGAGCGAGGAGCCAGTCCATATCGGGAATCAGACTGACGAAAGCCAAAGACCAGCAGCATCTGAAACCACTGGAGATGGTTCTGAGGATGAGGATGACATGGAAGCGAAGTCCTCAGAGGCGGTATCTGCCCCTGATGAGATCGGAGAGGATGAAACTACAGGGGAGGAAGAAGAAGCTACCGATGATGTTAATGAGCCTACTGAAGATGAAGAACAATGTCAAACTGAAGAACACAAAGGAGAGGAACCAACAGATGACCAAAGTTGTATTACTAAGGAGGGTGAAGAAGATGACCTGGTCAAATCTTACGATGCGACAGATGGTCAAGATGGCGTTGAAGAGCTGAAATCAGTTCTAGCATCAGATACAGAGGACCTTGTTGAAGACATATCAGTACACAACATACATGGAACAAATGAAATGGATATGCAAGTGGTAGAACTAGAAGATGACAACGATAATGAAACCAAGGAAATCGTAGCTTCTTCCGGTGAAACGGTTATTGGAGACGGATGCCAGGATGAAACCGAAGCACCCTTGGAGACGTCAGCAAAAGACGAGAAGGGCGCGGCGATCGAGAACCAAGGAAATTCTGCCGACGATGAGGCAGAAGATGAAGACTCAGATAATCAAGAAGAGCAAGAAACTGACGAGGGGGAGATAGCAGAACTTGTTTCCACAGAGACGAATGAAGTCAAAGAAGGCAGCCAAGTTGCAGAGGCGAAAGCATCATGGACGCTGGACTCCTTAGTCAAAGTAAGCGCAGAGTCAGAGAGCGGAGCTTACGCTGACATCGAAGAATCTGATGTCAGCGAAGTGAATGCAGGAGACTCAGACAGTGTCGTAAAAATCCCATGAGACATTGACAGAGAGCCAGAAAAGCAACGATGAGGGAATATTGGTAAATATATTTAAAGAGAAACCTTGAGAGGATACAGTTAGAGCTGATATGTAACAGACATCAGTGATGTCAGAGAAACTTCTGAGAAGATTAGACCCGTCAATAAGGGAATATCAGCATGGATCCATCAGAGACGTTGTGATCCCCAGGCATTATCTACCCATGTGTCTAAAGTTAACTAAAGAATGGCTTCGAATGAGGGCAGGCACATTTGTTATTGGTGGATTCAGGGAGGTGTCAAATGTGTATTCCTAATTAAATTCAGGTTAGTTATTTAAAAATAGAGCTTATTTGTCAAGACCATGCTGCTATACTTTTAGGGTCGTTCAAGATGGTCATGTCAGTCACGTGATTTATATATAAAGCACTTTATTACATCATTGCAGCTTTTGTGAATGTTAGCCACAAAGAAGGAAATCCATTAATACTTGATATATTTAACTACTTCTTAAGTACTGTATTCTGTAACAATTGTCAACCTTAGACAAAAACAAGGGTATATTTAAGGTATTTAAAACACAGGCGTTTCGCAATAGATTCTACTGTATCTACTTTACTGTAACTTGAGTCTGTTTAATTCAAAAACTGTTAGCTATTTAACATATTCATGGAATCCCTAATATATATGTGAAGATACTTATTGGCATATTTACATGGTTGGTTTTATTGCTTAAATACATAAAAAAAATTTTTTTTTCAATTACCAGTTTATCTGCACTTTATTCATCAACCCAAACCTCAACAACAAACGATATCTGTTGTATTTATGATCCCCTTATGGAAAGCCAAAATGCTTTTGAAGCTTGTCAATGAAGATCAGTGGAATGGACCTTTGCACACTTATCCACCTGAAACTTTGCAAGTTAATGAAGACATTGTGTAGAGTAAAGCTACCTGCTAAAAATATGATGCCACACACCAATCCAAGGAGATACTGATATCCTACCACCAGGGGCTTACCAACATGGCTTGAACTTGAAAATACAGTTCAAGACATTTTTATTTGATGATGATATTAAGTATGTGTATCTGATATGTATGTGTCTAACACACCTTTTGATCGCACTTGTAACTCATTTGTTGAATAAAAATGTGCATAAGTGATGTTTGACTATTTTATTTCTAGACCCTGTCATACGTCTGTAATTTGTATTAGGTGTTGATTAAAACCTGACTGTAAAGGTTGCGGTTGAGACTTCCTCCCACAGACTTCTTACTCGCTGCCTCCTGTGGTTAGAATGAATTAATGTCATACTGTGCTGAGACTATTATATTAAACATGCTTTACCCTAAGCTTTTGCTTAGGGAAAAGTATTTCCTTTTGACGGTCTTAAAAATATCAGTTTCAATTTAGCTTGTGCTTTTTAAGTGTGTAGGAAAGGTTTCCTGAGATAGAATTTCAATCACATTTAAAAACTCACATTCTTACTTCCTCTCTTTGTAAAGATATACGGTAATGATGTAATTTGATGTAATGTTAACCTAACCATGAAAAATTATCAATAATCCAGAGTTTGAGTTGTTATAGTTTTTCGACATAGGCCTATGACTACTAGTACCTGTCATCAGAATATGTTTCAATTGTAAGATGTGAGATTGATAGTGATACATTTGATAGTGTTACATAGGTTCATAAGTTATACGGTTAATGTCTATTAATGATCATGATTTAATGTATGTGATAAGGTTAGCCTAAATAACATTCAGACTTTAGGTCAAAGTCTATGATGTAAAGTCATTCAATTCAACTGGAATCACAAATAAGCCATCAATCCAAGTCACAACCATTTCCATCGCACAATTCCCTAAAATGTTTGGGAAAAGCAAAGTGACTTTTTTTCAAGGAAGCACCTGCTAGCTGGCACAAAGCTATTTCCATGGGTCACAGTGGAAGAGAGGGGGAGTGAACCAGTGCGGGGGTTTCCCACTCACAGTGTTTATCGCACACGTCGGCCGTAGGAACAGCTGCAGAGAACGCCAGCAGAACTCAACACACCCAGATGTTTCTCCTTAAAAAGGGAAAGAGCCTTTCACTGGAGAAGAGGTATCATATTTATGAGGATGTATTGTACCTCAACATGTATTGTGTCATACTGAATTTGTTTCATTTTGCTTAATTTTCTATCTTAATTAGGCCTATTTCAAATTATGAATATATTACATTATAATTAACATCCAACCCAAAGAAATGTTCTAAGCAAATGTTATAATAATTTCTTCCCACAGTACAATAGTGCATTATTTTCAACGAATATTAGAAATTCATTAAAATCTTTCACGCGATGCTATCCCTACCTATTTATACTGTGTTAGGTAGCTTAATATGTTAGCCTCCTGCTCTAATGGTGGAAGACATGGTATTAGCCATTAGCGATAAGGTTAGCTCTTGGCAAAAGTTTATCCATTACGGTATCCGGTTTATTGATGACTAGCTTAACTTTTGTATTGATACATTATAAAAGGCAAAGGCATAATATTGTAAAGGAGGTCTTTCAATGCATACGTGAGAAGAGACATTCTTTGTTCCCACACAAAAGACGGGTGATGTGTTTACAATACACATATAAATGTGTATGTTTGTTAAAAAAAGTGGGTACAAGCTCAGCCTACTAACATACATACGTTACTACTGCGGTTACATCCAGGTTCATTGTGAGATTTTTTAACACACTTTGATAGCTCTGTGTGTGTGTGACCTTACGCATTAACCTCTCACTTATGAATCACACTTTTATCATCCCTCTCACACACACAGGGACTCATAAGAACACACGCATAACACACGTTCACACGGGGCCTGTATTAATAGATACACATAAATCCCTAAGTGATGGAAGTGGCATATGAGGGGCTTTCAGGTGTGTGTGCGTGTGTGTGTGTGTATGTTTGATTGTGTGTGTCTGAGCACATGTATGTCTGTGTCTGTGTGTGGTTGTCTGTGATTCCCATGTGTGTTTGTGTGTGTCTGTGTGCATTCATGTGCATCTGCATGTATGCATGTGTGTGTGTTTGTATGCGTGTTCTGTTTACGCATGTGTGTGTTGCTCTGCACCTGTGTGTTCAGTCTGCATTTATATATAGTGTGTGTGTGTGTGTGTGTGTGTGTGTGTGTGTGTGTGTGTGTGTGTGTGTGTGTGTGTGTGTGTGTGTGTGTGTGTGTGTGTGTGTGTGTGAAAACACAGGTGACCATGCCTGTGTTCTACCACAGGAGGCCTCCACGCTCGCTCTTATTTCCCACTGTTGTTCAGGTTATCCTGTGGGGCCACTTATGGGCCTTCTGCAGGCAGGATGCGGCGTCTGGGGAGCCCGGCAGCTTCCGCAAGGGCCTGGGAAGAAAACAAGAGCTGATGGAAGTCCAGGAGAGGGGAACATAAAGAACAACAGCAGTTAGCCAAGCAGGCCGCACTCGGCATGCACCTGCAGCCTCCCCCAGTGTGTGTGTGTGTGTGTGAGAGAGAGAGAGAGAGAGAGAGAGAGAGGAAGGGAGAGAGAGAGTGTGTGTGTGAATGTTTGTGCGCAAGTGTATAGACATGTGGGAGTGTTTCTGCCTCAGTGTGTGTGTGTGTGTGTGTGTGTGTGTGTTGGTGTGTGTGCACTTTTTTGTGTGTGTAAATGTGTGTGTGCACTTGTTTGTGAGTGTGTGTTTGTGCATGAATGGCCATGTGTGTTGGAGTGTGTACGTTTATTTGTGTCCATGAATTAATGAGCATGCCATTGTTTGCGTCTGTGTATGGGCACGCACGCGTGCCTGTGTGTAGCATTAAAGTCAGTGTATGCATGCTGTTTGCTACTGTCTATGTGTGAGAGTAAGCCGGTGTGTTTGGAGGTTGGTGGATGTCGGTGTGTGTGTGTGTGTGTGTGTGTGTGTGTGTGTGTGTGTGTGTGTGTGTGTGTGTGTGTGTGTGTGTGTGTGTGTGTGTGTGTGTGTGCAAACAGCACCCTTACGATATGTGAGAACCACACTGCGGTCATCTCCTACTGAGAACTACAGAACAGCAGCGTACCCACACGCAACACAGGTGGTCCTAAACAAAAAACGTGTGATGTGTTGCCCAGACAGTAATATCCCCACGTTGCGCGCCGTGTTAAACTACCCCATAGGAAACAAACACTTCCGGCGCGAGAAGATTTATGGTTCCACGCGCTTTCATAGATTGCAACGTGCCCACTCTGAGTGATGTCTTCCCTTACAAGTGTTTTTTTTTTTTTTCAATTTGATTCAAACAGAATGAAGAACGTGACATTGTGATCCGAATACAGTATTGTTTATCAAGGACATTTACTTTATTCTAAATGTTATGTCCTGGTTGAATTGTTCCTGTAGACCAGCCGGAGGGGGTATCCCCTCAGCCCCCTGTGTTGAGAATAGCGTGTCGGGGATATGAAGTGGGAAAGGTAGAGAGCATTGTTTCTCCCTGATGATGGATTGAGCATTAGAGAGGATTTTATGAATCAATGTGTGAGCACTCTCCATTCACGTTCACATGGGCCCGGTGCGTGCTGAAACTGATACCGGACCTGTATTACAGGACATGACTCAGCAAAGTTTCACACCTCACTTAAGGAGGTGCAAAGTGACCTATTGTAATGGGGACAGCGAAAGTTAGGCAAATCGCCGGTTAATATGGCATTGTCCTTCCAATCGGGTAATTCCCATGTCATGAATTCAATTGCAAGCTCTGTCGCCCTCTAGTGTTCTTAATGGTGAATATAAATTGTGAGCTCATAATTGTGGGTTTCTAAAGTTTTTCCTTAGTGGAATATATCGTTCTGGATTCGTACAAAGACTCATTAAATGTTCTAACGAAATAATCCTAGCACTGTATAAATCAACAGTGTGAAAAGTAGTAATCTACTATACATAAAAGTGCAGAGATGTACAAAGAAATATATTAATGACGTAGGTGTGTGTGTGTGTGTGTGTGTGTGTGTGTGTGTGTGTGTGTGTGTGTGTGTGTGTGTGTGTGTGTGTGTGTGTGTGTGTGTGTTTGTTTGTGTGAAATAATAAACATGAATGAATAAAGGACAATCAATCAAAAATGTGTAACTAAATTATTAGACTAATAAAACTGAATTGCAATAAAAGTATATATTTTACGTTATGTGGCTTGTTTCGCCCCCTTCTTTGTAGAACGCGGTTGTGATGACATTATTAATACATCATTAAATAAATTAATATAAACAATTAGAAAGTAGACGCATAAGGTTTTGCTTTGGTTGAAAGCAAAACCAAATAGTACTGTATAAGCTCAAACAGGATATGATAAAAGACCAATTAACTTAGAGGTTGAACAGCCAGGGGAAGACCGATACATGAATGTGTCATGGAAACCACTTGCATGGATTGAAAAGGCTCCCACCCAACCCACACACCCACACACCCAAATAAGGTCAGACAGACACGCACACACACACTCAAACACGCACACACACACTCACACACCCGGACACAAGGCCAGACAGACAGGTACTCCCGCACACAGACGCAGACAGTCACGGACGCACGCTCACACACGCACACACACACTAAAACTTAAGGCTTGACTTACACACCAGAGTGTGCGCGCCAGACACACACACAGACACAGACACAGACACAGACACAGACACAGACACAGACACACAGACACACAGACACACAGACACACACACACACACACACACACACACACACACACACACACACACACACACACACACACACACAAAGAAATGGCCAGACAAACAGTCAAACCAGGAATGCTTTTCTGTTTTCTTTTAATTTCACACCATCCACAATTGACCTATTCCCATTTTTAACTATTCAACTTTTTAAGTTTTGACTTGATCTACATACATGTATTTTCCTGCAATAATAAATACTTTTGGTTTGCATAATTTCAATACCACATCAAACTAAAGATTACTAAACAAGCTGTTTGCGTCAAATTAAGTTGTTTTTTCAGGTCCTTTTCAGGACCCTGGTATATCGGAAAATAAATGAGAGTATTAAAGTCAAGAATTGCCACGGCATTTACAGTAGGATCTACAGTAAGGGAGAGGAAATTATTGCTGTAGTGTAGCATCCCTACAGAGGAAGGGAGGGGGATTCTGCATTACATAAACAGACAAACTACTATCTTACAGACTGCAATACCCCAGGGGCAGTCATTGGACCTTAACATGTGAATGTGAGTCAGTGAGTTCACTGGTATGTGTGTATGTGTGTATGTGTGTCTGTGTGTGTGTGTGTGTGTGTGTGTGTGTGTGTGTGTGTGTGTGTGTGTGTGTGTGTGTGTGTGTGTGTGTGTGTGTGTGTGTGTGTGTGATTGCATGTGGGTGTGTGATTGTGTCAATTTTGCTGTGTTTGTGTGTGCGTGAGAGGTTTGTGTATTTGTGGTCATGTGTGTCTGTATTAGTGGCTGTGTGGGTGTGGGTCTCTGTGTGTGTGTGTGTGTGTGTGTGTGTGTGTGTGTGTGTGTGTGTGTGTGTGTGTGTGTTTGTGTGTGCATGTGTGTGTTTGAGTGTGAGTGATTGAGAATCAGAGACAGAATGAGAGAAAGAGTGAGAGACCGAGAGAGATAGAGGCGCAACAACAGAAAGAGTGAGAGAGGGAGAGGGAGAAAGAGAGGCACAACGACAGAGAGAGTAAGAGAGACAGAAGCGAGAGGGAGATTATTTTTTTTTTACCAAGAGTAACAGCCAGTCTTAATAAGGAAGTACATTTGTATCTGGATACTGCTGATGAAACAACTGCAGGCTAAGTTCTACTATTTCAAGGTATTTATTTAACCATTTCCTTTTTAAAAAAACACTGCAGGTCAGGTTATAATGTTTCCATGACTTCCCATTCTATATAATACTTTATAACTCAAGTGTCGTAATGATATAAATAGGTTATTCATGTAGAAAAGTCATAATTGAAACGTGTTTCCTTAAATTAAAACTTGCACAATATCATCAGAAATATGATGCCATGTAATAGAAAGACCATGCAAAAAAATTAAAAGTATCCAAAGAAAATTCTAATATTGAAATCCTCCTCAGCCCCTAGAAACAATTGCGCTCTGAGAGCTGGCTGAATAACACATATTTGAAATAGTTCAAGTCCATTAACAATTCTATTAATGCCCATCAGCCCTTAGCCCTGCAGACGCCTAGCATTAACCCTATCCTGTATCTCAAGAATATCTTAAGCTCTTTTCCATATTTGAATGAGAAACTTGAATATTTGATTTAAAAGTGACTATCAGGAGGCCAATTTGATGTGCCTTATTTTTTCTTATTATATTTTATATTTGCAATCATGTTTTGATCCCCGTTACGGCTGCGTCCCATCAATTCTTAATACAAATTTCACATAATATAGTGGATGGATAGATGACATTTCACCTCCTTGTGTGAGTGACTGTGTGTGTTCCTGTGTTCTTTCCAGAAACAGGATGACCCTGCTGAGTTCTCTAGGGTCCGGTCTGGTGGCCTGTAGTGGGACAAGTGGAGCCTGACCCACAGAGGACAGTTTCTTCACTTGATCAGGTGCGTGTAAACATACAGTTGGACTCAATGACATTTGAGTGACGTTTGATTTCGCAGGACATTTGTTGGTGCTAAGAGTGTTGTACAGCAGGATTTGCTATACATTGTTTAGGTCCATACGATGACCGAAAAGACACCCGGAAATTCACAGCACACTCATGCACAGCACACTCATGCATAGCACACACACACACACACACACACACACACACACACACACACGTACACACACACACACACACACACACACACACACACACACACACACACACACACACACACACACACACACACACACACACACACACACACACACACACACACACACACACACACACACACACACACACACAAAACTAAGATGTCCTGTGTACATGCATGCATGTAGAATGGGTTGTGCGTGCAGTGGGCAGAAACCAGTCAAAGAAAAGGAAGAAAAGGCCAATTCCAACTTTACCAGTCATACAGTAAGAAAAAACTATTTTTTGTTGTTGGATTTTATATAAATTACAGGTGTCATGTATCTTTATCATTATTGAAAAGATTGAGTTTAGAAACAAAAACATAAAATAGAGTAACATATGCCTACATTCTTTTTGTTTCCTGAGGTACAAAGTGGAGTATCCCACTTTGAAGAAAATGGTAATTGCTGAACCCGACAGAACCAACCAAATATTTTTGCTAAACAGAATACTAATAACACAATTTAAAAAAGGATAGGTTTCATGAACCTGATATTTCATGTGGCTTTAGACGAAGATGTGGTCATCGCTCAACATGACTTCAAATCAACAAACGACAATGACCTGGCCTTCAAAAAGGGAGAGAGACTCAAAGTGTTGCAGGAGTAAGTTCACCCAGCTTCATCTTAAAGAGAAGTGAGAGACGGGTCACGTTTCACCCTTACTCTTCCTTAAACGATTACATCGACCATGCTTGTTGTTTCCACTGTAGGGATGGAGATTGGTGGCTGGCCAAATCCCTGTTGACCGGAGATGAGGGCTTCATACCATGCACCTTTGTAGCCAAAGCTCATTCGCTCGAGGTTGAAAGGTGTGCAGAATACACTTACTTCAAAGAAATGTGGTAGTTAGTCATGTAGTTTGGCTTTAACAACAAAGACATCAGCGAGAAACCCTTAAAAATGATAATAAAAAGTTTGTGTTATTTAAATTGCAGATGGTTCTTCAAAGATCTGAGCAGGAGGGAGACGGAGCGTCTGCTTGTCGCTCCAACAAACAAACCGGGTTCCTTTCTAATTCGAGAGAGCGAAACCACGAAAGGTGCTTATTCCACTTGTTCTATGTATGATATATGAATACCTATTTATAGATGAGCCGTGACTCCCAAGCAGTGTACGGACAACACTACCATAATGAAACAAGCCATCAAAAGAGGCCTATCTTGAATCGTAACTTTGCATCTTATTTGCACCGTATCTTGAAAGGCCTGTGGTAAAACGCAGTAATAGTATCATTCATTTATCCACGCACATTATTTTAACTACAAATGTTCTTTTTTCTAACTCCTATTACCTTTTTTGGACCTACAATTCTTAAAATATATTTTATAACAATTGAATCAAACTTTAACTGTTATCATTATGTCTCCATTATGGCTTGCGTTGAACAACTCACCATCCGTCTGGACGAAGGATCCCTCTGTCTGCGTTCCTTCTTTGATAATAACAATTTTTTTCATTTCAACGTTTTTCATTGCTCTCTGGGGGACCACGGTTAGTGGGGGCGCCCTAACATGTGGCCTGTGAAGCCCTTTGTGTTTGAGTGAAATGAGTTTTCTCTCTTGTCGCAGGGGCCCTCTCCTTGTCGATCCGAGATCTGGTAGCAGAAGAAGGAGACGTTGTGAAACATTATAAGATCCGCTGTTTGGACAACGGCGGCTACTACATCTCCCCCTCCATCACCTTCTCCACCCTGCAGGAACTGGTCAAATACTACACCCGTACGTAAACTTTGCACTTTTTAAAGGTCCCATGACATGCTATTTTATGTATTCTTTAATATAGGTATTAGTGGGCAACTAACACAGTATTCAAAGACGTTCCCGAAATTCAGCCGTGGTGCAGAGTTACAGCCACTCCGAGCCAGTCGCACATTGAGCTTCCCCCAAATGCGCTGTTTTGGTGTCTGTAGCTATAATGCAAATGAGGAGGAGCGAGGCGGGTCAAGGAGGAGGGTGGGGGTGTGGCCCTGAGCAGCTTGCAGCCACGGTACCATGCGCTCTGTTTACAGTGGATGTATCGCAATGGCGAGGCACACACAGCCTTTTGCCGTGTTCTGTAAATATTCTAGAACACACGGGAGTCCTGGAGCTCTATATCTAAATATTATCATGTAGCCTACATAGATATCTATATCATATAATATATATTATCACGGCCAAAAGCTGTGTGAGCCGATATTATGAATCTCAAACGACCGCGTTGGGTTCTCCGACGTTCCTGGTTCTTCAACGTCCTCATCAATGTGAAGTAGACTGAACCGCGACAAGGAGGAGAAAGGGATTGTTGCCGGGCAGCGTTTAGGCACCTCCGCCTCCGGCGGTGGTCCCTCAGCGGGTCTCAAGCGGGAGACATTCGCCGCCAACAATCCCTTTCTCCTCCATGTCGTGGTTCATGTTCTTGAGGGAGTCAAAGCCAAAGTTCCTTCCCCCCAATTCATTCTCAACCTTGGCTGAGATAACCCCCAATACGAGTCTCGCTGTAGAAATACCAGAGACGAGAGTCCGACGTGTTATGCGCCATAATACCAAAAGCAGAACGGTTATCCGAATAACAAGGAAGTGTACAACACTTGCGTTACAGTCCTGGAGCTCTATATCTAAATAATATCATATAATAAATAGAAATCTATATAATTTAATACATATTATCACGGCCAAAAGCTGTGTGCGCCTCCAGACGATATTATGAATCACAAACGACTTTGTCAGGGAGGAGCTGAGATTCTTGGTGACGTCATAAATACAGACATTCCAAATCAGCGCACTTGAGCCTCCGTTTTCTCAAAGGCGAGCAGAACAGCTAGTGCTCGTTTTACACCAAACGCAAGTTTTAGCCATTTGGGGGACCAAAGGCAGGCTAGGGGAACTCATATTTATGAAGTGAGATTAAAGTGAGATTTTCATGTCATGGTACCTTTAAGTAAAATTGCAGCACGTTTGTAATTTACAGTTTTCCTGTGGTTTGACCTCAAGCATCGCTTAGTGCAACATTTAAACAGAATCATGGCGTGAGAGATTTACCACAGCATTTCCTGTACCAGAAGAGCAGTAATCTGAGTTTAGAGTTTACGAGATAAGAAGACCAATCTTCCGAGTTGACTAGCACGTTATCTTGCATCCAGAAGTCCTATGTTGCTCAGGCCGAACTTCAGGGGGGACGGAGGTAGCACAGCGACTGGGCCGGAAACCAGAAAGTGTGAGGGGCGGAGTGAAGCAGTGCTTCCTGCTTCGTCACGGGGATATTCTTCCGAAATTAATACAATTCAAAACACTATGGACCAGGGGTCGGCAACCCTAGGCACGCGTGCCACCACTGGCACGGGGCAGCATAATCATTGGCACACTTGAAAAAAAAAAATATATATACATATATATTTTTTATTATTATTATTATTATTAAAATAATTCACAGCACAATGCGGCAGCATAGTCCTTAGTGCCGATTTTCTTTTGCACTTTATTCAGTTTTGGGCATTTCCTCCCAGTGCAAATATGTTTAAATTAGTTACAGAAAGCAGTGTTCTGAAATGGGATAAATTAATCGTTTTTAAACCTATGTTGTGAGTAATAGAGAAGAAAATATAAAAAATATTGTTGCAAGTGGCCTGTACATCGCCTTATGACACAGCGACCAAAAACATTTCCAGAAGACCTGTAATTGTACTATTTCCATATAGTCCACAATCATGCATTAACATTTAAATGATTTTTTGGTTGTTTTATTTGCAACATGGGCTTACAAATTATAATTACATATGTCCCATCTTAAAACACAATTTTCAGAAACTCATTCAAAAACATATTTGCACTGTGAGAAATGTAAAAAAAACGAGAATATATGAGAATATTTGAACCATCCACATCAATACCTTTAAGACAGGTACAGCTTTGCAAAACCATGTGAAGGCGATACAAACAGGCCTCTTGCAACAATATTTTAAATATTTTCTTCTCTATTACTCACAACATAGGTTTAAAAACTATTAATTTATCCCATTTCAGAACACTGCTTTCTGTAACTAATTTAAACATATTTGCACTGGGAGGAAATGCGCAAAAACAGAATAAAGTGCAAAAAATAATCGGTAATAATAATTATGCTGCCGCATTGTGCTGTGAATTTTTTTAATAATAATAATAAAATAAAAATACGTTTTTTTGCGTGCCAATGATTATGCTGCGCCGTGACGTTGGTATTGGTTCCACCGGGCCGGTTGTTTCCGGTAGAGATATTCTATGTAACGCGCGGCTACAGATCACCGACTCCCGTGACATGATTGGTCGAAAGAAATGTTAGGCAAAATGAATGGTAACGCCCTGTTTCCCCTTTATATGTAAGGTTTAATTAGTCTTAGTCTTACACGCCCGATACTCTGATTATTTTTGACCAAAGGACACGCAGTGGATTTACATAATTGTATAGCTGAATATTTTGCTAGGTATAATGTTTTGTTTTTATCTATTTTTACCAATTTGTAAAGATATTTTTCTTTATAAGGAGACATAATCACGAATGGACCGAGAGATATAGTTTATACAAAAGATAATAAAATTATTATTTTTTTTAAATTATAAAAATAACAATAGGTATCCACAGCTACTCTGTGAATACCTAATTATTATTAAAAACAACAATAATAATAATGATAATGCATGCCCCTCCCTACTAACCCCTAAACAACTCATTACTCAGTACATGAAATAACCATTGGGTGTCTGGGTGGTCTGCAGGCACAGCTGACGGTCTGTGCCAGAGGCTCAACGCGCCCTGCAAGGCCATGCCCCCCCAGCAGCCCTGGGCGCAGGACGAGTGGGAGATCCCTCGCAGCACCCTCAAGATGATGGAGAGACTGGGGGCGGGGCAGTTTGGAGAGGTGTGGATGGGTGAGTGCTGGTTATGTTCTAGCTCATCAGGGATCTAGGTTCTAGTTCATCTGGGCTCCAGCAGTCCTACTAGGTTTAACAGAACTTCTGGGGGGAGAAGGCACAGAGCCTGGGCCGGACACCAGATAT
The DNA here is from genome assembly GCF_031168955.1 of Gadus macrocephalus. Taxonomy (NCBI): domain Eukaryota; kingdom Metazoa; phylum Chordata; class Actinopteri; order Gadiformes; family Gadidae; genus Gadus; species Gadus macrocephalus. The sequence continues at coordinate 7,306,766 of NC_082402.1, read as the reverse complement.
TTATTTGCAATTAACTATTTACAGATCCACGTATGATGTAACATGATTGGTCGAAGAAAATATAAAGTGAATAAAAATGTTTAACGCCCTGTTCAACCTGATTTAGCTCCGCTGCCATCCGCCTTTAGATAGATATCTGAAATCAGATTTGTGACTCTATATTGCTGTGATTGTATTGTGTACTGTGAGCTTGATGGCCATAAGCTGTTATTAGCTGTGCGTTTACTGGAAACAAAACGTACAATCTTACAAGTCGTACAATCGACGTATTGTACTTTTACACACAACCTTGTGAATGCAAATAAACACGCAACACAAAAAAATAATGAATAATAAATGTAAACCCACCAAACATGTGTTCCCAGGTTACTACAAGGGCCGGCAGAAGGTGGCCATCAAGACGCTGAAGGAGGGGACCATGGAGCCGGCGGCCTTCCTGCAGGAGGCAAACCTCATGAAGAAGCTGAAGCACGACCGCCTGGTGCACCTGCACGCCGTGGTTACCATGGAGCCCATCCTCATCGTCACCGAGTTCATGTGCAATGGTGAGTGGGGGGCGGGGTGGGGGAGGGGTAAGGGGAGAGGGGAGGGTACAGGGGGAGAGAGGGGGAAGTGGTGGGTAGAGGGAGAGAGAGAGGCAGGGGGAGTTGTGGTAAGAGGGGGGGAGAGAGATGGAGGGGAGTGGTCGGAAGAGGGGGGAGAGAGGAGGAGGGGGAGTGGATGGGAGATAGGGAAGAAAGGGGGAGTGGTCGGAAGAGGGGGGGAGAGGAGGAGGGGAGTGGTTGGAAGAGAGGGGAGAGAGGAGGAGGGGGAGTGGATGGAAGAGGGGGGAGAGAGGGGGATTATCGTGGGAGATAAGACAGGAGAAAGAGCGAGGGGGGAGACAGATGGGGGAGGGAGAAGAAAGAAAGAGATAGAAAAGATGCTAAACTTCTACACCCTTCTTGCACCCTATCATCGCTCACCGTGTGCTCCCTATCCTGTCCTGCTCCAGGGTGTCTCCTGGACTTCTTAAAGACTGAGGAGGGGAGGAAGCTGAAAATACCCAAACTGATAGACATGTCCGCACAGGTGGGGAACCCTGCTGTACCCTGTAGCGTCTATCCTCACATACAAACGGCAACCCGCTTTCACCGGCACAACGCACACGCTCCAGGACACGCTGTCCCTGTTGAACAATGTGTTGAGCACTCGTTGAACACAAAACAAAGCAACTCTTTCATCTTTTTAACTTTTACTAACGCCGGATTTATTTGTAAAACGAATAAAAGGGGTCAAAACAACAATTTCCAGGAAGCGACCATGAATGGATGCTTTCTTGGGTCTGGTGGATACACCCATCGGTTGATTTGATCAGCGTTCGACCACAAACCCTTCTTTGTGTCCTAGTCTACAACACAGGGTATTTTTAGCCTTGAGGTCAGCAAGGCACAGCTCGCAGAAGTTGACAGTATTACCATGCCATACATTGCGAGGGTACATCTGAGGGACGAAAGATGCAATGTTTTTATTCATTTCTTTGGTACCTACATTCGTTACCCCGGTCACACTGGATGGACTTTTGGACACTGGGTTTTTATTGGCTGGGCTACAGGTTGTTTTTCAGGTTGTTTATTGATATTATTGTTAATTTTGTATACGTATTTGTAGTTTGTTTATGTAATTTACCTTTCGCCTGCACACTTCCAAAACCGAACACCATACATAAGTCAAGAACACAACCTTCAAACACAATTATCAACATCCGGACAGGAAATGTGTGGGATTAAGTGAACAAAAAAGAGAGATGTCTTTCACTTCCTGATGCGAGGGGAACTTCCTGTTTAACCCCGCCCTCTTGCTAATAAATTCACATGAGTGGCGCAGACTGGCCCTAGTACATGGCTGTCCCCGTCCTCGCAAAACACACACAAGGACACACATTTAACTCCTTCTTCCCCTCTTCACATAAACACACACAGCTACCATTTCCCCTTTTGATTATCATATAATTGATTATTTTAATACAGCATCCCTGTTCTCTCTCTCTCTCTCTCTCTCTCTCTCTCTCTCTCTCTCTCTCTCTCTCTCTCTCTCTCTCTCTCTCTCTCTCTCTCTCTCTCTCTCTCTCTCTCTCGCTCTCTCTCTCTCTCTCTCTCTCAGGTGGCTGAAGGCATGGCCTACATCGAGGGTAAGAACTACATCCACAGGGACCTGCGGGCGGCCAACATCCTGGTCAACGAGATGCTGCACTGCAAGATCGCAGACTTCGGCCTGGCCCGGATCATAGAGACCGAATACAAGGCACAGGAAGGTACAATACCATGGGAATGTAACAGTATCCATCGCTGCCTACGTATATTGCTTATTTGTTCGTTTTTTTATGTTCATAGATATACAGGTGACTTATCAATTTAAATTGGTTTACATTTACCTGGATAGGTTCTTGCATTTTGTTTCTTCTACAAATGACTTAACGTTTAACCAATGTTTCTATTTAAAAAGAAAAGATTGAATGGAATGTCTTTTTAAATGTTTTAAAAGGGTATTCCTGCCCTCGTAAAGAACTCTTAAGTAACTTCCGTTGTTGGAAGCTGCAATAAATACACTGGCCTTGCCTCTATTAGAACTCAATTCATTAGCACATCGTTTGTGCTGCACTTTCTAAGAAGCCTTGCAAGGCACTGACGTCATGTGTGTTTATTTCTGGGCCCGACAGGAGCCAAGTTCCCCATCAAGTGGACAGCACCAGAGGCCATCAATTATGGCACCTTCACCATCAAGTCTGACGTCTGGTCCTTTGGAATCCTCCTGACGGAAATCGTCACCTACGGGAGGATACCCTACCCAGGTACGTTCTGGTGCTTAGGCCCCTTCCAAAAGGTTGTGGGTTCAAGCCCCAACGTCGCCCGGTAGGGATCTTTGAGCAAGAAGGTCTGTAACCTGCTCCTTAATCACTGCATCGTAAGTCCCTGTGGGTAAAAGCAACTGAATATAACTTTTCTCAGCGATGGGTATTTTAGGCTTCCGATCTAAATAAAGTTTAGAATGTTTATCATGAAGTCATCTTTGAAGAGACGTTATCACAACTATAAGATTTGTAAGATCTTAAAAAAGCCATAATCTTTTTCGAGATGCTCCCTACAGTATAGGGGACTTTTCTGCACATTGTTTGCCGTTAGAGTGCGTCATGAATCAATAAACCTGAACCAGATTAAAAAAAAAAAAAGGTAACGCCACTATCGCGCCACGAACCCTCTCCCCCTCACCTCCAGGGATGACCAACCCGGAGGTGATCCGCCAACTGGATCAGTTCTACCGCATGCCGTGTCCCGAGGGCTGCCCCGAGCAGCTGTACGACCTCATGATGGGCTGCTGGAAGGAGAAGCCCGAGGAGAGGCCCACCTTCGAGCACCTCCAGCACACCCTCAACGACTTCTTTATCGCCACGGAGGGAGCATACGAGATGCAGCCCTGATGAAAAAAACATCTTCCGCTTTTGTTTTTCTCAGAAAGAGTGAACTTCTTTGTGTGCAGTAACTAAAGCGTTACCGGTACCGCGGCATTACGGCTGAGATAATAACCTTTTTTTTTTGCTGATGGGGTTTTTGTGCTCAACCTGTATGAAACAAAGAAGGATTTATGACGGATATTCGTGACGTCTGTGAATCGATGCCATATCTGCTATTCCCGCTGCCCTGTAAAAGGAGAACACATGCTCATTTAAGCAGCCTATTTAACAACATGCTGACCTTTTTTCTGTTGGAATTAATGACTAAAAAGTGAAAGAAGAAGTGATAAACAATCGTGAACTAATTTTGGTAATCACTGACACAGTTGGTTACTGTGTGAGAAACGGACGGACGGATAAACACATGGATGACTTCATCACATGAATGAGAATTAACAGAAAAATACTCATGCTTGGCACAGCTGGGGAACCCCAATGAGTTACACTGATACAGTTAAAGGCATAGGCCTACTCGCCACAGCTTGTGAGAAACGGCAACGGCAAACATAAAAGTCATTTAAGTAACTGCTATCAGGAGCAACGCAGGTGCTGTTGGCACTGTGTTTGATTTATAGATATACATTCTTTTTGGTACTAAAAGTAAAGGTACATTGTTCCTGAGCTCCAATGGGGTACAAATTCATCATTATTTTTTGTTTGTATATAACAGCACTGGTATCTTCTTCAGAAATATAATTATTTTGATTGCAAAGATTTCTCATTCCAAAGATAAAGTTTAGTAGGTGCAATGTTTTAATTGTATTTATTTGATGTGGAAATGGAAATAAATTATAGTTTTTACTTTATTTTGGTGATTAGCACTGGGCACAATTACATTTTATTTTCAAAATACAATTACACTGTTGCTTTAAAATGGATATAAATATTCTAATAAATAGCCTATATTAAAAAAAATAAGCAGCAATTGCCTTTCTCATGACAAATGTATGCAGCACAGGTAAGCAATCAAGATAAAGTTACACTTGTGAGTACATTATCATAGTAATAATAACCTCCTGACTAAAAACATTCTTGGGGGAATAAACAGCATCTTTCAGATAAGAGTGGAATGGCCCCACCAATAACGGGCATTTCCTGCCACTTCATGAGGGGACAGGAAACAGGAAGTGTGATTCAGCAGTTCTTTTTATGCTACACAGTTTTCTAGGACTTTTCTCATGTCACCGAAATAGCACATAAACATTTACTGAAAGCGTCGCACACCAAATTGAGTAGTATTTATTCCAAATATGTTCTGATGCATTGAAAATAAATTGAAGCAATTCAACGTGATGCAAGCTTTTACTTCTTATCAATAGGGTTTGCAGTGCTGCAGATTAATTTAATAATGATCACTCGAATTTTACTGGGGCACTGGAGACTTTTACTGGTGCACGTTCCTCAGTAAAAGGGGCTGATGACGCCTCTGGTTTGCACGGTTCAATTATTAAAAATCCACACAATTATGTACAAATTCAAGGATTTAATTTGTTATAATTAAAATATTTAACCATAATAAATTAAATTGAATAAATTTAAAATTAAACGAATGCCAAATCCATAACAGGAGAGTAATCTTTCATTGCATTGTTCTTATCATCCAGCAGAGGTCAGTGCCACACAATACCAACAAAAATCTGTTGTCGTTTTTAACCTGGGTTATAGATATGGCTCCAATCCTTGGACTGAAAAATAAATACAAAACGTCCTCCGATTCTTAATGTGGTAGTAGAGATACGATTGATATAATGAAACTTAATCAGAGTTAATGTCATATTCCAAGGATACTGCATTTGTAATGTGTGTACTCTTCTTAAATACAGACAGATGTTTCTTCCTCTAATTTTCATTCTGAACAACACATTAATATTGTGAAGGGTAAAATGAGTAGAATAAGCTTCATATCAAAAAAGAAAAGTTGGCCGCATACTGTTATTTAATTCCTATAACAGGGCTGGTGTGTCTGTGTATGTGTGCGTGTGCGTACATGCATGCATGCTTGTGTGTGTGTGTGTGTGTGTGTGTGTGTGTGTGTGTGTGTGTGAATGTTTGATTAATTGATTGATAAGTGAGCTCACCTTGGGCAGAGGCGTGACGACAAAACAGAGGGGTGGTGGAGTTATTGAGGGAGGTGGTGGCTGTGTTGGCGGGGATGAAGGGTGGCGGAGGAGGTTGTGGTGGTAATGGTGGTGGAGGCAGTGATGGTGGGGGTGTGGGTGGTATGATGGCACTGCTGTAGATAGTGGTGGTGATAGCGGAGGTCGGTTGAGTCCCCCCCCCCCCCCCATCAACCACCCCCAATAGAAAGGGCCACACTCCTAACACCACCTACACCCTTGGGAGTCCTCCACACCCCCTGATCTTCATAGCAGATAGCCCCCCGCAGAAATGCTGTGTTGTCCCTCAACAACACAGCACTGCCGCTGCTCCTGAACACATCTTCTTTATCTCTCCAGAACTCTGACATCGTTACCCTAATGGATCAGTCACAAAGGGGATCTGTGGAAAGTGTAGGGCAGACAAGATAATGGCCCTTGGTGCTTCAGGTAGTGTTAGAGAAGGATTATTAGCGCTGTAATTGAGATATTAAATTCTAATAAAGGTATCGATGTGATTCGTTACCCCGGTCACACTGGATGGACTTTTGGACACTGGGTTTTCATTGGCTGGGCTACAGGTTGTTTATCAGGTTGTTTAGTGATACTATTGTTAATTTTGTGTATGTATTTGTTGTTTGTTTATGTAGTTTTACCTTTCGCCCTGCACACTTCCAAAACCAAACATCTGTGGATCTGATATGGATGATACATATTACTCATACGGTCAAACTTTGATGGTGATGTCATTTTTTTTGTTTCGACTGAACAGCCTGATAGATCTAAACATTTTTGTAGTAAGTAAAAGATAACCTAATGTGTATAATTAATCAACCTTATGATTCCATTGTTGTTGTTTTTGTTGTCGGTTTTCGTATTTGTTCGTATATTTCTATCATTTCTATCAGAATACTACATTGTGACTGAATGACATTGTGACAGCAGAGATGTACCATCGGACAAAAACTTTCTATTCCTATTGTGTAATAATATAGAATCTGGGACTTTCCTTACTGACATTTCCACCTGATATACTCCAGCAATAAACACCACTCATAGACTGATGTGCATCTTAAAGGGCACAAGGTTAGTGTAATGTCTCCCCTGGTGTATGTTTTAATTGAGCCAACCAGTTTAGAGTCTTACACTCTGGACCTCAGAAGTAATATAACTCTATGGTCAGTGAAGCATTGACAAAGTCCCAATCCTGAGGGCATTAAGTGCCTTTTAAATAATGACTCTCCACATAATCCCCTCCAACCATGCACTAAATTAGTAAATTAATAGTCATTCTTATAGTATCAATTGTGCTGTAGTTTAAGCAGTCGCTGATAAAACAGCCTCCCTCTCTTCCGCTCTCATTCTAGTTGACCTTTCAGCCACCTTTGACACAGTGAACCACCAGATCCTCTTCTCAACCCTCCCTTGGGAATCTCAGGCTCAGCAAATGCCCTGTTCTTCGCAGCTGAAAGATCACACTCACAGGGTAACCTGTAACCTGAGGGGGCCCTCAGGGTTTACTCTTGGGTCCCATCCTTATCTCAATGTACACAGTCACTGGGTTCTGTCATTCACTCACATGGCCTTTCGAGTCCTTTTTTTCACAGCCTGAAACCCAGGTCGCAGCACAAATCTCTGAGCTCCTGGCCAACATCTCTCAATGAATGGAGATGCCACCTAAAAACTCAATCTGGACAAGACTGAGCTGCTTTTCCTTGCAGGCTTCTCTTCCTTCCTTCCCATCGACGACCTTTTCATCAATATTGGCAACTCTGTAGTGCCATCGACTCAGACGGCGAGGATGAAAAGCTTCGCTGTCAACATCGCTTCAACCCCCCGCTCCAGCAGATGCATACTGTTCAGCATCAGAAGGATATCTTCATTCCTCAGCCAGAAGGCCAGCCAGGTGCTGGTCCAGGCTCTGGTCATCTCATGTCGAAATAACTGTATCTACCTTCTGGCTGGTCTGTCTGCATGTGCCATTTGTCCAATTTGTGTAGGCCTATACTCAAATGATTCTGGCACTTTTTGGGTTAGATCTTCATTGTTGATGGCACTTAATGTAAGTCGCTTTGGACAAAAGTGTCAGCTAAATACATGTAATGTAATGTAATGTAATTTGAGAGTTGTTAATAAAGATCGCCGAAAGCTATTGATAGGTTTTGATAATCAACAACCCAAAAAAATAGAACCACTCCTTCCTCCCTTGCTATCTTTCTCCAGCATTCACACACCTGTGAATGACAGGCAAGATAGTGTTCATAAATCTAAAAGGGCTCATACAGAGACAGGTGCAGGCAAATGGAAACAGATATTCCAAGTGTATCTCACTCACTAATGGCTATTGAATTTCTATCAAATCAAACTGAAATATAGCTCTTATATCCTTAAAGGACACCTATTGAACCACCGGGTGCGAGTGGGATTAGCTATAACAAACCCTTAAAAAATATGCCCATCACTGTGACAAAATGACATGACGAATGGGAGTGTTAACCTAGATGTATGATGGGCATATTTTTAAATGGTTTGTAATGGCTAATCACACTCACACCAGGCGGAAAAATAGGGGCCCTTTGAATCTTACTGACACCTTCTTTAATCAATGACCAAATTCAAGTCAAACTGAGGCTTATTCGTAGGGCACTTGCTCTAAGCAACAAAGCAATGTGATGTCTCGATGTGTACATATCACTTGCAGACAGAATCACATTCTGCTGCTAGGTTATGTAAACTCATCTGTATGCATAACTGAACAAATGCACACCTACAGCCAGACCCTTCTGCGTCACCAGTAGTGCACCTTGATCAGGCTTTGCACGAAAGTGCCATTATATTTATTTATATCCAAAGTACATAAAACAACCAAAAAACACTTTCCAGTCATTTTGTGTCAATGTTTGGTCCATACCTCGAACAAACCTTCCTTTCTGTGCCTTTCATAAGAAAATGTCAACATGATGATTACCTCTTTTCTACAACCCACTTGTTTAAAAAGAACGACACATAGACACAGCAGAGGGATGCGATAGAAAGAGATTGAGATAGAAAGATAGATAGAACAAAGTAAGTATGGGGAAAGTAAAGTACATTTGTCCCCTGACTTACTTTCCACACTCCATAAAGTACCTTTACTTGGCCCTTAAAAAAGACCTACTTCCTATTTAGTATTCTTTCCTGGAGCCAGTGGGAGTTACGTAATTTAAAGACAGGATATAGTTGTTTCCAGAATAACTCGACAGGTTATGTTGCTTTACGGCTGGCTGACTGTGATGCAAACGCTGGCCAAGAAACAAAAATATTTAATGATGTCATCCAAGAGCTAGGAATATCCATATATATATATATGGATATTTGAGTATTGTGGATGTGTCAGTTAGTCCCCTGGCACTGCACAGACTTTCACAAATCATACATTCAAATAACCCTAACCTCTTTAAGTGTTGACAAAGCCAAAATAGGAACTCTCTGTATCACGTTGCATGATACAAGTCCAGCAATTCCATTAAAAGGGCTGATGCTTTATAGTCCTCAGAAGTAGTATCACAACGTTTTTGGTATCGGTTTTGGGTTCGATCACCAACAGATGTATTATACCTGCAGGCCTCCTTGAGCAAGACGCCCCCCTACCTTCCTAGTGAGGAAATCTACATCGAAATTACATTACTGACTACATTTAAAAAATAAACTAAAAAGTACTGATCAATAAATGTATGTCTTTTTCTCAACCTTTCTGTCCTCCGGTATTCTCCTCTGGCCTGTGCACTGCAATAACTCCAAAATGTGACATTTCTATCTCCATTTATACGAAGCATAACATTGCTTTGTTTTTTAACCTTCAAATCCATCAAAATAATCGGGCCGTATTTATCCAAAGATTAACTGAATAAATACGTAAAAGATGAACAGTCGGCATTGAAGCTTTCTTCAGAATGAAATAGGTCTTTGCCTCACTTCCAACAGGGTTCGGCAATAGCCCGGCTTTGGCTGGGTAGCAATTGATTACCAAAGCTGTATTTGCTACCCAGCCAAAGCAAGATTGATATTAAAAGTGAAATACAACCGTGAATATCAAGATGGTCTCACAAGGTTAGTGGAGACCAACAGGTCAGTCCAATTTTAGAATCATGCCCCCCTGACCACCTTCCCCGCTCATTGACTGACTCCCTCCCTTCCTCTCTCCCTCCCTCACTCCCTCCTGAGGTGAAGTGCAGGTGGAGTCCTTCCCAAACTGGAGTTATTAATTAAAAAGTGAAATGGCATGGATAAGTTTCAAGGTGACTCAAAAACGACTTGACTATTGTGTCATTTAGCAGACCCTTATCCAAAGCGACTTGCAGTGAATACAGATGCATGTCATTAAGAGGCAGGCTGAGGGATGGTGTGCCTTGCTTGAAGGCTGCCTACATGTACGATGTGGAGTACCCAGTATCCTATACAGCATATCCATTACACTGTCCTATTCACCTTGGACTAGAAGCAGAACTACAAATAAGACAATAACAACAGCAACCAACATAACCTTTGCAGCACCACGAGAGGGCCTATGGTTCTTCTGTACTTTATTTTGACAAATAGGTCGGCTAACATTTTGTGATTTTTTTATCGGCCCACAGACTGATCCACCCGCCGCTAAATGTCACCCATCACATTGGAAACCCTGGGAATCCTTTGCAAAGTATGATACATTGAAATAATATGTTTTGAAGAATGTGATGTCTAATATAGTATATACCATCTAGGAGGCATGAGGATGTGTGTTTACCTGTTCCAAGCTATTTGATTGTTGCCTCAGAGAGCAAACAAGTGGTTCGCTGGACTTTTTAGTTGACAAACATAAATATGCAAGGGAAGAAATATTTGACTGTACATTTTGAATGAATCGAGATAACACTTTGAAAACACATGAAAGCCTATGTAAGCCCTGAGGCTGAGACATCATAGATAAGGACAGATAAAAGGGCCATCTGCATCTTAAAAAAGCTCATACCGAGATTATATATATATATATATATATATTATTGAAAAAACACTTCAACACAGATAACCCCTGGAAACCTCATAGGAACATCCATTTAATTAGCTTTTGTACATTTACAAATGGTAGAAATAAGCGACAGAAGCGCCAAGTCAACCGGTCTGAGAACCGTGTCGGCCAAGACAGCCAACAGAGGTTTGATTCCAGCATCGATCCCTGGAGCAGTGAGCCAGGCTTCACTACCCCCCAGATGAGCTTACCTCTCTCACTGAGCTAAATGTCATGAAATGTCACCTAGAAATAGACAGCTGTCATGGCATCCCAGATGTGTCTGAATATATTTGGGAAAATACTATAAGAACATTACAATAGAGGTCACAACTTTGCACATGTCTGTCTGTCTGTCTGTCTGTCTGAGAACATTGTCCGTCCGTCCGTCCGTCCGTCCGTCCGTCCGTCCGTCCGTCTGTCTGTCCTGTTTAGCTAGCTATCAGTGTGGTGTCCAAAATAATCTCCAAATCCAAGAGCAAATCAATGACTACCCTAAATTATATGTTTTGATAAAATGTCAAAACTATGCATAACAATGCACTCTTTATCAACATAATATGTATTTTCTATGCACCATTGGGCCAGAAACACTGCCATCTTGTTTGAGCCCATTACGTTTATTATCACGATGCCTCTGCATGAAACAGATGTAATGCAATGTTCACACGCTGTGATAGAGGCTAATGTACAAGCTTGATGGAAAACAGGATGGATGGATGTATAATGTAGGCTAGATGTGGAGCCAGTATAGAGCATGCTGTTAAACAAAACCTTATGAATGGTTTAACTTAGTAGCCTATATGCTATGGAAGCTTTTTATTGACTTCTATGTTTGAAACATAAACATAGTTGTCTATATTTTTTTAGGATTCTTTTTGGAGCAAATATGAAGGCATATTTTATGCTTATATTTCTTTATTGAGTTGTTATGATTTTCCAATGCAAACGTGGAGGTTATTTCCTGTTGCTTTATTTGGATTCCTCTATTCCGATGCTTTACTGTAACCCCGTTTATCTATCACAAAATGATTACCAAAAACCACACATATCAAAGAAGCAGTACATAAACCAATTCCTTGAGTTTTCCAGACATTTTTTGGAGGGGCGGAGTAGAAGGGACGATTGGATACTGCGGAAACACACTTGTGCATGAATGAATAAATAACTAGGCACGCTATAGGTCCATGGTGTTGGGGAAGGAAGGACACACTGAAAGTTAAAGCGCTGCACGCACGACTCTGACAGGGAACTGTCCGTGGTGCCTGCATGTCCCCTCTATTTTGAGGGGACAAAGGACTCGATCAATGACAAACTCCCAAAAAACGACCTTATCATTGTAATAACGATGCTTGAACATGATTTGAAAATTGTGGGGAGGAAATCGCGTTCAATTATTAGGCACCTGGATTATTCTGATCGCTGCTTGAACGACAGCTCATCGATCGCATGAATGGGAGAGCTATTGGATGAACGTTGAGATGGGGGAAGCAGCGGCTTGATCGATGCATCGTGTCTCTTTCACCTTGGGATTGATCAACTAATTTCCCTTGAGAAGACTAATGGTTTAAAGAAGAGACCGCTGATCGAGGAGATAAAAAAAGAAAATCAAGAAATATAATCATGCCAACAAATTAACTAGTCAAAGCTGTCCAAACATTGAAGACCTGCAAACAAGAAATCCGCGTTTACCTTTCTAAGAGAAAGCAATAAAAGAAAAGCCAGCCATGGCTCGCTGGCTTGTTTTAGTTAACTCCCTGGTCCTGTTGCTCTTTGGCAGCGACGTGTTTTTGGTCGGAGCAAGTGAGTAGCCTGGGAAATGTTTTTATCTTTTACACTCGGAGCCTAAAGTTGTTGCAGAAAAGTCCTTTATCCATGTATCATTTAAATTCTACCCAGTTACATTACTGTCTGTCTAAGCAATAGCTTATTCTGTATTTGTAGTATTGTAATGTGTCAATTTGAACTTGATGCTCTTCTGTCAAATTCAATTAGAAAGATCTGCTATCATTTTTTTTAAATCCTGTTAATGTTTTAAGGAAATACGGTCATTTAAAATGAGTCAGTTGCACCCTGGGATTATGTTTCTACATCGGAAACAACCTGCAGATCAATAACTTCCCTTTTGTAAACCGCCCCTTAGTGCTCCCATTCGTTTATTTAACTGATTCTGCTAATCCATTCCTCTATTCCTATTCTCTCTCTCTCTCTCCCTCTCTCCCCCTCTCTCCCCCTCCCCCCCCCCCCCCCCCCCCATTAGCATTGTGGTAATACATATTCTAAGAAGGAATCTGAGTTGATAGGTACGCTGCAGTGATACCAGTGAAAGGCTCGGGGGGAATGACACACTGCTTGCGAATTACAATCGAAAACTCACACAACGAGAGGAAATTGGTTGCAGGAAAACAAGATTGACTGTAGATAAATGATGCTTTGAGGTCAATACACTAGCATTCATTAATAACTAGCAATGTGACGTATTCATCAAATTGCTATTTATATGGGTTGCACAATATGAAATGCATGTACATATCATACGTACACTGCTGCATGAATGAGTATCATGAATGCTAATGAGTTGCATGCCAGAACGCCTCTATTTCACACTGTTGATGAGTGTCAGTCGATTAAGATATCCCGTTCCGTATATTGTCTATGTTGGATGCAGTTTTGTCGTCTATGCTCAGCTGTCCTAGCACTTTGAGATGACAATGACCTCTGTCTGGCAGCTCACCGTCTCTAACCTGTTCCTTTGTGGCATCACCTGTTTTACATGGTCAAACCTGGTCTATCTTACTTTCAACGAGTTACATCCGGTTTAACCTGGTCTCAACTGGTCAAACATGGTCTCACATGGTTAAACTTGGTTTCACCTGGTTACACCTGTTTTAACCTGGTTACACCTGGTCATACTTGGTCTCACCTGTTCCCATCTGGTCCATTTGGTTACCTCTGCCATCTCCTGATGCATGACAGCCAGACAGTGTTTGCTTTGCATCTCAAACAACCAGTCAAACCAAAAATAAAGACTGATAGAAAATAGACAATAACATGCATGCACAAAGACACGGCAACTCCCTATGATGATAACACATGCGCATATCAAGGTCTGTATGACGTATCTCTCCTACGAGGCCTGGCTGCAGCTCGTTCATCTGCATTATTACCAGTGAGCAGAGCAGAGACACCAGACTCGCTCAGCGCCCATGGAGCTTCCACCATGAGCTTTATATAGCTCCGTATGCTAAATAAAAGAGGGAGGCAAGGGGGTCTGGTTTGTTTAATCCTGACATGGGGGCCCAATGGAGGCATCGCTACAGAAATTAGAAAACCCACCGGTGCTGGGGGGGGGGTTCACTGTGTTAAGGCAAAGATAAAAAAACGAAGCGCGCTACTTAGAAGCCAACGCCAGCCTTTTTTTGCTGCGCCCAAAGGCCTCGAAGGGCTGATATACCAAAGCCCCCTGCAGTGTGGAACAATAGATACGAATGCCCCAGAAGTTTGGATTATTATACAGGATATATTGGATTAGTTTGCCATGCAACCTACCAACCACACAGTAAACGTTATAAAAAGGAGTTTGTGTCGGTTAAAGGCAAAAGTTTCAGCAGTTTCTTTTTTGCTTATGTTTTCATGTGTATTCAGGCATGGACAGGTTAGCAACTTTACCCAGCAGCCTTTATAGCATAGATAAATGCAAGACAGCTACATTCTCTTGATCGACTCAGCATTGAAGTATTGCTAATTTCCTTGGCAGAAGGTAAATGATAACACTCACAATAAATCAACTGATGCCATATTGCATTAAGTGTACAACGCCCGGTCCAAGTTAATACATTAAAACCTACAATTCTGCCTCGTCAGGTGAGCCATTGTGTAGATATAGCTTCTTCATTAAGCCAGGAAAGGAAAGCTTCTCCAAATGCAATTAACTGAGAAAGGGGTGAAATTTACTCCGGTCCCAAAGAGGAATAAAATGGCAGCTAAATAACACCCGAAATAGCTCGATGCAGCATGATGTAAAGTGTAGCCGTTTTGCCGTTTTGAAATCAAATTCATCCTCTTAGTAATAATGGCTTTTTCTGTCGCACATTTATGCCACAAAGTAGCTTAGCGAGGTCTCAGCTCCATCTATCCAAGGACCTTTTCCAACAGGTTAAGTCTCTCAAACTCCTCGGAGACATTTCACCATTTATTTCTAGCTTTGTTTTTACAGCCAAAGTATACCTGACATCATTCACTTCATACAAATCGCCATTCATCAAGAAGAGAACCGCCCTCAGATTTCTGCGCCCCGTGGGGGTTCATCTGCAGCTAAACATTGCGTTATCCATTCGCATGACTTTAGAACCACAGCACTCTTCCTGTTACTTCTAGCTGGGGTTGGCCCCGGAGGGGCCTCGCGCTACAGATGGATGGAGGAAGGGAGCTAATGTGCTGGTCTGTTGGGCTGGTAGAGAGAGAGAGAGAAGTACAGAGAGAGAGGCTGAGAGATGGAGAGAGAGAGAGAAAGACATCGAAGCGCAAAAAGAGTTAGCGCTTGAACGTTCCAACGACCTGACCTAGCGCATACTTAAGATGTTGCATAACTGTTTCCTCCTGAGCACATTGGCCCGGCAGCAAATGTTGAATTTCTCTCAGTTTAAATGGGGGGGGGGCATCAACATTTTTATTTACTTGAATTTAGGAGTAGAAACTGCACAGCCTCTCCAATCTACTCTTGATGCACATGTTGGTATAAAATGTTTGTACCAACATGGTACAAACATTTAGTACTCTAGACAGACCTTTAGTCTAGATCTTTATCCCATACTGGGGACAGTACAGTGTAATGGTTTGGGTAGGCTGTTCGACTCCCAGCCACAAGGGACTGGGTTTGATTCCCAATGTCTACCTCTAGGCGTCCTTGAGCAAGATTACCTAACCCTTCTTATCGTCGTTCTGGATAAAAAATATAATTTCATTACACTGAATGAGAAACAGTCATATTGTAATAGAATATTTAAATGTTTCGATGAACAAGCTGAAAAAATTGAAAGACCAAATGATTGGGGTCATTCTCTCTAGAAAAATGTAATTAAAAATAGTTTAATTATCTGAGGAGGACAGTTTGTACTGCTCAGAGTAATGCCCAATACTTTCAGACAGTGCTGTCGTCTGGTCGTTATCTAGCAGAGATAGCTGAGCTGTGGTTCTGGTCAAAACAAATGTACAGACTTTATTTGAGATCTCAGTGGCTGTACAATGCATCCATATTTTTTACAGACTAGTGTGAAACAGTAGTATCGCCATTATCGACACCCTTTTCCTTCTGTACCATTATCTGAAGAAAATGTGAGACTGTCATCAGTTAACAACCTACCTCAAAGATGTCAAACAGGAAGTCAGTGCCGTTTATAACCCCCTGAGAGGTAGAACAGGAAGTCAGCGAGGATTAAAACCCCCTGAGAGATAGAACAGGAAGTCACTGAGGTTTATAACCCCCTGATATTGAGAACGGGGAGTCTACGAGGTTTATAACCCCAGGAGAGATAGAACAGGAACTAATGGTGTGACACTTGCAGACAGAATTGGGTTCGATAGAAATTTCAGATTGAATAGCAATTTCATGGATTCAGCAACCTTGGATAGATTTGAGGATATACTGTATATGGAATTCTAAACATGGATAGACAGATACATACATACAACTACTGGCTTTTTACAGTTCCTCCACTTGGAACGAAACACCGCTGCGCTCTCCTCTCAGAGCGAGGCTAATAAAGTATCCCCCCCCCCCCTCCCTCACACTCCCTCCCTCCCGCTCCATCTCCACTCTGCATCTGTTACTTTTCTGTAACATCGGGCCAAGTCCATTACAGCACCGGCAAAGACAAAATCCCTGTCTGTGCCCATCCCCACTCCGCCCCCCACCACTACCACGACGCCGCCTCCCTCAGGTTAAACTCCCTGCCCTCCCATATTCTCCCCCCCCCCCTCCCTCAATCCAATCCCAGCTACCTTCCCCAGTAGGATACTACCAACCGCTGGGTGGCAGCCAGTCTTATGGGGGCGGGGGTGCGGTTGGGCAGAGGAACTCTATTGGATCCGTCAACCCCATGTCCCAACCCCTCATGCCCCCCCACCCCCACACGTGCGCTCTGTAATAAGCTTGTCCAATGGAGACCAAATCATGATCGATGGCTAGGATAGAGGAGAAAGTGGTGGAGGAGGAAGCGGGTGGAAGGTTGTGGACGTGGATCTGACACCTTGATTAGATTCTAATATAGCCCCCCCCAACACAGGTGTTGGAAGCATAGGGGGAGACACAGGGAGCCAGAGAAATGGTCATTGTTTCTCAATTGTTGGTGGTGTTGCAGTGGAACTGTGTTTGGTTGCATCACAGTAGGGGATGATCAATAATCCCAGGGCAAAGGATTATAAGATTATACGATTGCATTGACGTGTGAAGATAAGACATAGACAAATTAATTTACAGTGTAGAGATAAAGGACGAACAATTTATTTAACGTGTACAGATATCTTTAAAAAAAGATGCGTAGAGAGGCAGTTTAATTTCCAATGCCCGAGAGCTGTGAGTGTTTAATTAAGAACCACTGTTTAAAATAAGAGCCGAGGAGGCTGGACACAGACTCACTCCATCATAGGGAGACGGCCACATCTCCACGGCAACGTCTTAACACATTGAAGGGCGTGACTTGTGGGGGCATAGCTCCGTTTTGCTTCTTGAAGTGTGCATGGGGGGGAGGCGGTTTCTGGTGGTCATCTCGAGAACGGAGATGAGCTAAAAGGATGCTTTCGGTCCCCTGGGTGCGAAGTGTGATGCGAATAGAAAGGAACCACTTCATCCTATATCACAGGGAAAGGCATCAGATAATATCTCACGGGGCATCTATGATGGACTTGGAACATAGTCTCTGACACTACAGTGCTAGCCTGCCATTCGGGTGTCCAGCTTTTATCCAGAGTGGCTATCTGATACTTTGGGTTAAGCATCGCGCTCAAGGAAGCCAGGAGACTATTGGGCATAAAGGTGAGGTACTACAGGTGAATGGGCAGTAAAACCTCAAGTCCTTCAATCAGAATGTTGAATAATAACGTTTTAGTTCCCCTCCGATTTATGTATGCACATTATGTGCTATCATATTAAATAAGCATCAATTGGCATAGTACATTAAACACAATATTGAGCGAGTAATTTAACTGGTTTAATAAAGCTGTATAATGGCTGAAGGCACAACTTTGTTGGCAGGCGGAGGTCCGACGACGTAACGATACAGAAGCACTCGCCACTTAATGTGTGGCAAGTGCTTCTCGCTGTGACAATAACCAAATGGGCCAATCACATGCTTTCTGCTCTTCCCAAAGACCGCCCCCCTGCTCCCGTCAACGTGTCTGTCACCCACCTGAGAGCCGACTCAGCAACCGTAAGCTGGGAGGTCCCGGAAGGAGATGTGATCATCGGCTTCTCGATTTCCCAACAAGTAAGTAAAAGCAAATGCAAGCCATGATCTCATTCAATCAATTCTGAAAGAGGGAAGTCTTGAGTGAGGTGTATTATCAGATGGTTTGGTGTTTCCCTCCCGGTGATCACTGCAAGTTTCCCTTGCTGTGAAACTTGAGGATTGGAAAATCTCTGCACTGCTACTACGCTGGACTATGAATCTCAGTCACAAGTCAGTGTGTCCAGGTTTAGAAATGTTTGAGAAAAAGGTTTTCAAACAATAATAATAATACCTACTGCAGCTTTAAGAGTATCTCTTAGTCTAGAGAAAAATTAAAAGTGCAATGAATTATTGATTAAGAGTAACCATGCGAAAATGGAACCTCTAAACTAACCAATAAACCGCTTCAACACTTTGATTCTATTCACCTTTGTTGAAAGCACAATCCTTCGCTGCGATAATATGTGATTCATGGTTCGAGGGAGCATCATTATTATCTGATTAGCGACCCGCAGTCAAACAAGATCACACGGACATCTGGCCTGAAGCCACTAAAATGGATGGGCAGAGAGAGAGAGAGAGAGAGAGCTTGCGAGTAAGGGAGGTAGTGTTTCGCACGTCAATGGGCGGAGGGTGTACAGTATTTGGGCTTGTACGGTCTCAATGCCATCTAAAGGTCAGCTGAGATACAGCCTGGGGACTGTGAGCATATGTCTGTGAGGAAACACACCCAGCCAAGTGACACAGAGCTGTTGGTTCCGTGGTCGTGGTCCATGAGACCTGAATTAATCTGTGCTTAATCTTCCACTCCATCTCCTCTGCACTCAATGTAGAATAATTAATTAATATATATGTTCAGCCCTTCATTAATGTATGCATACATACATCTAGACATACATCAATCCAAGTGGTACCCAACCTATTTTGGATAGTGTCCCCATTTTAGGTCAGACATTTTTTTGGAACCAACAACTGCTTGAATTGGTCTTGCATCCGCCTCCAGACACATCCCAGTGAACGTCTCTCCACAGTGAGTTGTTTTGTAGTAGTTCGCCCGTGGCTAGGACTCATGAGGCATTCCTAGCCATGGGCAAGTGGGGCTGTTAGTCTGTTCGTAAATGCAGGACCTTTAAAGATACCTTTCCAAACCATTTCAATTACTATTCTATTTTATTCCAAAAAGGCACCGTCAGAACCACTCTAGCATATAAACCAGGATTCTCCCCCTGGGCCCGCATCTGCATCAGGCGATGTGGGGTCCGAGTCCCAGTCTTGGAGAACCACTGGTCTATCCATGGATTCTGACTCCCGTCTTCTACACCCTTCACCTCTCCAGAGGCAGGAGGGCCACACGCAGCGCTTCATCCGCGAGGTGAACACCACCAGCCGGGCCTGCGTGCTCTGGGACCTGGACGAGGAGACGGAGTACATCATCCAGGTCCAGTCTATCGGCCTGTACGGGGAGAGCCAGGCGAGCAAGAAGGTCCACTTCCGCACCCTCAAGAAGTCTGACCTCTTCCCGTCCAACAGCTCCAACCAGGGTAGGGGGTGGTGCTCCTGAGAGCTGCTGCATGAGTAGAGCACACTGTATTCTGGGTGATACTGTTATTTATACTTGGTACGCCTGGGCTTTTCCCGTAGTCTATGAATTTTTCACGCACAGACATGGAGGCATGCACACATGCACACACATAATAGTGCAGGCGTGCACACACACACACACACACACACACACACACACACACACACACACACACACACACACACACACACACACACACACACACACACACACACACACACACACACACACACACGTGTCATGTCCCTCTTGTGGATCTCTAACTGCTATAGATATCTGTAAGTTAACTTCAAAGGTTGCAAAGACCTCCCGAAGGTGAAGATGTTTGTGAAAGTTGTGAGACCTAGTTTTGACTGTCATGATATGTTCACTGGTTACTTTTGCTGCCAAAATGTGACGGAGCAGATGAGTGGATGTCATAATCCAGAAGGCAAACAAGTTTTAATACAAGTTCATTGAATCATGCAGTCAGTGTGTCACTTTTGCAGCTTTACCCTTTGCTAAGGAACAGCATTGAAAACAAGGCCATGCATTGCTTGCTTAAAAGATCACAAGGATCAGGAATAGCATGCAACTCATTCAAAAGTACCATAACTACATGATAACATCCTATTAAAAATAGTTGCCATGGTACTTCACTAAAAAATTGTCTCAGTTTCGATATTAAACACTGAGCTTCAACTACATTTCAAATTCAAGCTATGAAGGCGATGTTGGCTATGTTTGCACACGATTCCTTAAAAGAAACAATCTTTTCATGATGTTATATAAAGCAACACTTTATCCTTGTGGAGCCTGGCAGAAAGATCTATTTTTCCTCAGGCTACAGAGACAGGTGTCTACCCCTTCCACTTCCAGCAGTCTTTCTCAGTGGGGCCCTGCGCTATCCTAGCCTCTGCTGGTGAAGCCCAAGCTTGGCTTTTAAAGCTCATTGACATTCAAAATGAGCCACAGTGAGGTGGAGGACCAGGCCAGGAGGATAAGTGCTTGCAGGCCTTTAGCCTTCGCGCTCCCATGACCTCCTAACGGGGGCTACAGCGTGGAGTCTTACTTTGGGGGGGGGGGTAGGAGGAGGAGAGGGTGGGACGGATAATATCAGGAAACCCGGGCTAATGCACTCTCTCTCTTCCAATAGGGTTCTCTTAGCTTTGTCTGGAGTAGTGCTGGGTGAGATGTGAAGCCCGTGACCAGTGGAGAAAAGCAAGGCTGAGTGACTCTATTTGTGGTGTATGAGCTGAAGAGCCGTCTCCAGACGACTTTATTTTCTGTGTGTGTGGAGGATTCAGACCCCAGCCGCCTCCTTCGCCGGCCCTCTTTGTCCAACCCCCCACCCCCTCTAACCCCTCTACCCCCAGGCTAATCTTCTTGACATGTGAGCCATGGCTAAAGCCTAAAAATTTATATCCAAGCGGGAAAACGGCGGCGTTGGCAGCGAATGTGAGGTTTGGCTTAAGGGACGCCGGCCCCTTATCCTGACGCGACATTTCTGCTCTTGAGGCTTTCTACAGAGACCTTCATGTTGTGAATGTGGAAAGTGCTGATGCTAGTGAATGATTGATGTTTCTCCTCACCTGGTTTGGGATTAAAACCTTTTTTTAGACATCAATGAAGCTACATTTTTTTCAAAGTTCATTTAAATGTAATTTCCGGAAATGTTGAAGGTTTTAAGTAGTTGAGGCCAACATTACCAAGAGAAAGAAAGATAAGATTAAGATATACCATTAGCTCCGCAGAGTTTTGTATCTTGTCTGAAGCTGTGCAAGTAGGTCAGGGATACAGCCCAGACGGGACACCTCATTAGTGAGATATTGTTTCGGTTACTTTCTATTTCCAACAACTTTCCCTGAGTTCAGAAAGAACCTTTAACAGTGTCCCAATTTGGAGACTATTACGATTCCCTCTTTCTCTGGTAATTCCCCCGCTTATCATTGTTTCCCACAGCTATTTTATTATGGAAATGACTTTGTCTGTGCCTGGGAAGGTCCCCGTCACATGGAGGCTATAACAGAGTTCATATTGGTATGATATGTCTTCACTTTTCTCTGCATGGCTGCAGAACATTGTGTTCTCTTAACTTTGTAACCCAAAAATGATAAAGGTTTTTAATACAACAAACAACTTAATATTAATTCAAATATGATACATTTAATCTCCCAATCATTACCTTAGATATAAAAAAAGACTTAAAGAGTTAAATAAGATCAGCATTCACTCCAGAGTTCTGAGGCACATATAGAATTGGGTTCATCCTAAAACACGCTTTGGAAAATGAGAATTAAAAACTGAAACTATAACGTTATATAGCTTCTATAAACAGTGCACGTCATCATGGGTAAAGCTTATCATTTTCCCTCGTCAGAAACTAATGCTAGGTTGGAATGGGCCTGGGGAAGAATGTTAACTGACTCTGGTGCATAGACACAACCTGTCTGTATGATGCATGAAAATCTCTTGTGGAACCTAAAAGTACGTGATGTGTAAAGTAGCAGCCCTGTTTTACCAATCACAACATTGTGAGAGTAACCCAACCCTTTTCACTGCTTTATCTCCACAGCAGACCCTTGTGTACAGCAGTTTGCCCACTAACTCCCCACATTACCGCTGTAAACCCGTGGTATCCAAAGCAAATGACTTTATTACTTGGAGAGATGGGTGCCCAGAGAGCTTACATCTCTGGAGAGAGAGAGGGAGAGAGGGAGGGAATATGCCTGGGGCAGGATTTCACATTCTGCTCCGGAACAACTTTATACCTCGATTCAACCTGAGCCTCACTTAAAAGTAGCCCGCAGCTCTCATTTAATGTCACTTTTCAGTTTTACTACCTTTCTTGTTCTCGATCATCGACCCACTGTCGACCTATAAAAAGAGGACCTTTTGAATCAAGTCTGCCAGGGCACAATGGAGCCATCGCCTTTGCTGCAGCCAAGCATAGTTCAAAGTACATTGGTTTACAACGTGTATTAGAGACCTCTATGGTTGACGTAAAATAAATACTGCCTGTATTCCATACAATACAATGCTCCTTTATCTATCTGCGATCACAGAGTCGAAGAAGCTTGATGAAAAGCCGTAGCAGACTCGTGTGAATGCTAACAAGGGCTGGCTAATGGAAGGGCAGGATCGATTTCCCTGTCAGTCCTAGTCAAAGTTGTAGTTTGAAAAGTAAACCTTCAACTTTAAGAATGCATTTGTTGGCTTTGCCCGCCTGTCAAAACACAAGGCTGTGATGGTGTTTGGATGTACAGTTATGGGAAATGATTAAAAGAAACAAAAGCGGGCAAAACCTACTATCACGCCATTGCTTTTCATTCTGTGTGGGAGATAAGCAGCTTGCTAGACATACAATATTCAGTGCATTTCTCTAAGTTATGAGAATGTGTGGGGTTTCTGTCTGAGGTTTTTGCAAAATTAAACAGAAAATCCATCAATACGTGATGAGCGAGTCATGAAAGATTCACGAGCAGGACACCATCTTTGTGTGAGGGACAGTGTGGCCACAACAAGCTTCAGCCAAGACTCTTTACGTTGAATTATGTTGCACATATTCAGTCTTCTTCAACCTGATCATTGTTCAATGTCATAAATGCGACCCACAGCCCCACAATTCATGTAAGAATATGTTGATATTTTTAGATTGCGGGTGGTCTTGGCTGTCAAACACAATAAGATGAAGGAGGAGGAGGGATCCCCTAAGACTCAATTAGTGTGTGAGACTTCAGGGCTGCCAGGATGGCTAGTCAACCCCGTAGTGGGAACTCAGCCTCTCCTCTATGCAGGCAAAAACACACTCTGGTTGTACACTTGTCAAATTGACTTATCATTTGTTTTTGTTTTATTCTGAACTATAGTATATAAACAATAGTAAACAAAAAAATGAACCACAGAAGATTAGTATTATATATATATATTCAAAGAAAAAATTGGATGTTTTAATGAGATAAAACACAGGCACAGTTTAGCCGGTAATTGTGTCTTTGGTATGCCTTCCTGGAACACCTGGTTTGTTGCAACAGGCTTCCCCACCTTTGCTCAGATCACAGTAATACATCCCACTCAGGGATTCGAGCCCCAGGGAAGCTGTCAGACTAATTAAGGTAACCACTGCATCGGTGCAACACCATATGTCGCATCTACCAGGAGCAACACATCAAACAGAATCACTAAGTGCAGTTTCTGGTATTAAATATGCAGCATCACTCTCAGCTGTGCGTGTCTATGTCGGGTCAATTGGAAATTCCTTCCACACATGAAAGCTAAATAAAAGCTTCCCTTCCCTTTATGAATAATCGCTCATTTAGCTTGCTTGCTCTCGTATCAATTCCTATTGAATTGCATGCTCATCTCGGTTAATGAATGAAAAGTACTAACGGCAGAGCCTTACACAATAAAAAAAAGGGGTATTTGTACCATGTGCAGTATTATTTGTACCATGTGCAGTATTATTTATGCCGGCGGCATCCAACTGTGATAATTAAGGAAACCATAAGGCTGCTGACATCAGCAATGAGCAAAAACACCAGGATGGATAAAGCTTCTTCCTATTCCTTATAGCAAAGCAGCTCCCAAAACAAATTCAGATACAAGTCCTTTAGAACAAGGTATGGGTGAGACATATTGCTCTTGATAGAACCAAGTCTCCCCTCACCGCCAAGTTATATCTGAATAAACATGCATACGGACACACACACACACACACAATGACCACCAAAGTAAACATGCACACGGACACACCCACAACCACACAAACACATGCACACACACACACACACACACACACACACACACACACACACACACACACACACACACACACACACACACACACACACACACACACACACACACACAATGACCACCAAAGTAAACCAATCAATTCCCACATCACAACTGCCCCCCCAACCCCCCGACACCAGGGAGGGCTGTCTGGCGCGCCCGGACTCCGGAGCAGCATCCGGACCCTTAGATCCACTCAGTGGGGGGGGGGGGGCCCTAATCTGGAAGAGTGTCCGGCTGGAGGAGATCCAGCCGCGCAGGTTTAAAGAGATTGTTTGAGGGTGGAAGGAGGCCGATAGTCAAAGCTCTTACAGCGGGATTAATGCCGTGATAGATCGGTACGCCCCCGCATCACATCCTGCTGGCTCCTGATGAGAGGATCCTGCTATTGCTTGGCAAGACGTCCGTGGTCCATGGCGGCGGGGGTTCAACACAATGCCGACCACTGCTGGGAGCCTTTAGCTGAATAAAGTGCAACTGATTTGTGTAAATCCCTGCGTGCGTGGGTGCGTGCATGTTTGTTTATATATATATATATATATATATATATATATATATATATGCATGTTTGTTTTGAAGAGGACTGTCTCTTTATATACCATATATGGTATAGAATGGTGCACTATTGGGCTTGTACATTCCAATGCCCTCCTCCATCTTGGAATCATTTAAATGTTTTGGGAGTAACTTTTCTTTGGACATTGTTTAGCAATGAATCGTGAAACAGTCTGTCGTTATTGGGAGTCATTGTTGTATCTGAAACTGCCACAGTGTTTCAGTGTTTCACAGTGTTATGCAAAATGGGGCAAAACAATGCATTCATTTGCCTAGGTTACGGTGTATTTACCGTTGTGTTGACCCTAACCTTCACCCTTGACCTTCTTGACCTTCCTGTTCCCTCTGCTAGATGACCCAACGGTGCAGGGACTGGACAGGCCCAGACATCTCCAGACTGGAGAGATGATCATCATAGTGGTGGTTCTACTCATGTGGGCAGGTAGGTCTGTTTATGCAGCCGGACATTGCCTGACCAGGGCACAAGTTGAAAACCTCTCAGGGTCATTTTCGATGTCGGAGGAGTGGTATCAACCGTTGCAGACCAAATTGCCTCTGGAAGAAATTGGAAAGATGTTCAACCAACCAGAGCAACGAAAAGTGTGATGGTAAATGGACTATTTATATAGTGATTTTTTGTAACCAGAGGCCACCCAAAGCGCTTTACAATATTGCCTAACATTTACCCATTCATGCACACTGACGGCGGCGGCTGCCATGCAAGGCGACAGTGATCCCGTGATGCAGCGTTGAGCGCTGTATTGGTCAATTAAATCCTGTCGGAAGTAGACCAAAACGGCAGGAATCTTAGCCATCAAATCATCATATCAAACCCGCCCAATATACCGGTAGATAAACGGTTGAGATTGGTCTGACCCAGGACATTCAGATAAGAACCTGTCTGAACTGGAGGGGGGACCGGCCATCTGCCTGAGCAAATAAAACATGAGCTCTCAGATTCCCAGCCAGGTTCCCAGGCTCCTGTTTATGTTCTCCAGCCCCTAAACGTTGAATTCAATATCAACCCATACATAGCGATCAATAATAATATCAACGTTAGCAGGAAAAGAGCCCTACGAGTACAATATCTATTGATGTTGCATGTGGTTGGTTATATAGCAATAGAAAATGGCTCTTGGGGAAACATTCCTCATCGTTTTTAACACTGTTTGTTCGTCCTGACTTTCTGGGGACTTTGAATTGGTCGTTGTTGACGAATAGTCTTGTTAATGTGTCCCATAGCGTCATCAGGGAACCTGGCAGTGATAAATACCTGCGTAAATAGACTGGACAGTCAATCTGTTCTCTGTGCTGCATTGGCCATGTGCAAATATTACAGCCGAGTCATTCCTTGTAATGTGAAAGGAAGTACATTATGATGTGCTCAACGCGCTAGAAAAAAGTACAGGATTACAACTCAGGTTTATTTCTCAGTAATTTTTCAATAATAAATAGCATTACAGTCTTTAAAATCAAAGAAGGATTCAATGGAACCTTTTCTACAAAC
This sequence comes from Gadus macrocephalus, assembly GCF_031168955.1. Taxonomy (NCBI): domain Eukaryota; kingdom Metazoa; phylum Chordata; class Actinopteri; order Gadiformes; family Gadidae; genus Gadus; species Gadus macrocephalus. Next base: position 7,280,292 of record NC_082402.1, on the reverse strand, counting down.
GAGTTCTTCCACATTCAGCATTCAGTCTGCATGGAAATGATTTTGTGTATCAGTTCACATTTATGCTCTCCAGTAAGTGTGAGTTGTGTGTTCCATGAAGGCACTTGAAGTGATCCAAGCATTTCAGGGATGTCATTGATAAGGTGTGGATTGGAATGAAGAGTAGATAGACAATGTGGACTAGAGTAGCAAACTACTAATGGAACATCAAGGTGTGTGTGTGCGTGCGTGCGCGTACGTGCGTGCGTGTGGTAAGTGTTCATGTCTAAGTGCACATGCTTGGCATCTACAAATACAGCACGTATGCATGGGTATACCGTGTATGAATGTACAATACGTGTGCGTAACTGTATGCGTGCATTCATCCATGGGTGTGTTATGAACAGAATAACTTCTGCCTCCTCTCCCTGCAGCGGTCATCGCGCTGTTCTGCCGGCAGTATGACATCATCAAGGACAACGACTCAAGCAACAGCAAGGAGAAGGCAAAGCCGTCCTCCGATCACAGCACCCCAGAGCACCACAGTGGCGGCCTGCTGAGGAGCAAGGTGGGGGCCTACTGACGCTGGGGTACCTACCGAGGCCAGGCTAACGATGCTAAGCTACTGATGTAAGCTAGTGACAGTAGGCTTATGATGCTAGGCTACTGATCCTAGGCTACCGAGGCGAGGCTAATGATGCTAGGCTACCGATGTAAGGCTAGTGACAGTATTAAACTGCCACTGTCGCTAATGATGCTGAGCAGCAAGGTGGGAGCCTTCTGATGCTAGTCTAACAAGGCTAGGCTACTGATGCTAGGCTACCGAAGCAAGGCAAATTATGCTATGCTACTCATGCTAGGTAACCAAGGCTAGGCTAGGCTAGTGCTACAGCCCTCACCATAACAATGCTAGGCCTTCATGTTGCTCTTCCATGTACTCCCTTCATTCTGAGCTGTAATGCAATACTTATATAGTGTATCCATTATGTTATACACACAATATGAATATGAATATGAACACTGTTGTCATGTCAATATGGAACTACCAGAAACAGTCAGGAATGGTGATGAAATGCTTGACTTTCAGGCCTCTTCAACAAACAACATAAATTAAATCTGTTTAGCTTTTGTTACAATCGTTTCTATTTTTCAAACAATTTATCCAAAAACAAACTCAACCTTATTTTTTTTCAACCAGCAAAACAGAAAGGCAGATCAGGCTCAATTGCTTCTTATTTTTTGTTTTTCTTTGATGGATGAACGCAACGATGGATGAACGCAACGGCGGTGGGGGAGTCTGTTGTCAGACTTCTACGTCGGCTTTCATCGCAATCCATTGTGCTTATTAGGTATTCACACTATATATGTGGATACCTGTTGTTATTCATTATTGTTATTGCAAAAATAGATTTGAATGTGGTAAAAATGTATAAAAATAAAAGGCCAAATTTAATTTGGTAATTGGATCAAGTTTAATAGGATTTCTTTAGGTGCCAGAAGATATTTCTGTTTGGCTTAAGCACAGCTCATAACAACGTGTGTTTGAATGGCAGTCAGGAAAAAAAAACGTTAAACTGTGAATAGTAATGCCATGCATTTGCCAGCATTTTTTTTTTACTTTGAACATTTGTAAAAAATAGAGAAAAATACGACGAAAATTGAAAAGGTTTTTCACGGCAGCCTTTACACGCGATTGATCCGCTGCTTTTCACAAAAACACAACCTTGTGAAGACAGATCGATGTCTGTGTGTTTGATGGCGGCTTGTGTGCACAATAGGCTTAGCAGACAAGGAGAGACAAGGCATGGCAAAGGAAAGAATAAAACAAGAAGTACAAACTGCTGGTCATTTATTTAATTTCCACTGGGTTTTGAATTCTACTATGGGCTTATCATTGCATTCAGATCCCATGGGGAGGACAATTTCGGTGATATTAAATAACACAAACATGAGGGGCAATAAATAGTTTGAACTGTTAAACAGGATATCAATATGCAGAAACTGCATTGTATTCGTATTCCAGTCATTTTCTTCTATTCTAGCTCTTGGCTTAATAAAATATGATTCAGATATTCAACTAATTTGATATTGCCAATTATGGCAATACCCAGACTATACAGTGCTTAAATTGGTTTAACATTACATATATTGGACTTGTTTGTTGTTCTAAGGTACGCTTTCTCAGCTAGAACCAAATAAATCACTACTGTGACAGTGCATGGCTTTCTAAAGATGGCCAAATAAACAACACAATGACTGATCTGGTTTCTATTCCATCTTTTGCAGTTTCATCCATCCGTGCCATCGATCAACATCATCGACGTTTGAGCAGCGATGAAAAAAACTCCACAGTAACAACGCTTTCACCTTCATCGACAGCACATTCTCACGATTGCCAGGGACGAGAAGAAAATACAAAAACTGGATTTGGCTTAGACGATGTTTTGAAGCCATTGAGGCTTAAAAATAGATGGAGATGTCAGATATACGGTGTCGTGCCAAGTTTGAAAGACGCGATGCATGCCCATAAGTTGTACATGAATGACAGCAGATGCTAAAATCCCTTAACCTTAACCCTCTGTGTTCCCCTACCATCAACACACACATACACCACACACACATATTCTGGTAGCTCTACTACAATGTTCCTTCAGTGTGATAAGACATGTTCTGTACCAGATTTTTGGTATGTCAATGCAACATAAAAATGCCCATTAATCATCTCTGGGGAAGCCAGTCTATATATTTTTTAATAGATATTGTATTTTAAATATAGATACATACGATATATCTATAAGGCATTGTTCCGAATAATTGTTACAAACTATTTCTGTAACAGTATGTGAGTGACTATTGGCTAATCTCTGAAATGATTAGGAATTCTAGTACTATGTCAATGTTTTGTTATATCTCTCAAATGCAATACAATACAAAACATAGATCCTGTCTGTACAGACTATAACAACTGAATTTTCTCTCATTTATCAATAAGCAGTTGCATGCTGCAACTTGTTTTGCAGATACCATGAGTTAAATTGCAATTTGATTAGTATTGATGAGGAATATACATTTTTTAATGTTTTGAATTTATTGATTGGATGATGATTTTCCAACGACTGAAGTATCAAGATTGCATTGAATTTTAAATTGGTGACAGTGGTTTTAGGCAACAAGAACACTCTCACTCATTTAGGAACTTCATTTCAGTGTGTCAGGCACAGCAGCAGTAGAAGTGGAACCCATGATGGAGTAGCTGCTCTTTCATTGCATGGTGCTGAATAGTTATCCGAAGAATCATTTAAATGAATCTCAATAGTTTCTTTCTTGACTGTGAACCATTTCGCAAATATGAACATGGTGGTACTAAAATAAATTGGGTTTAAAGAAACATACAACTTTGTATGCATATACGTATATATTGGTATGCTTAAGATGCGATACGATTATGAGATGAATGGCTGCTATAGTGTGTATATAGTGCATCTTTTATATTTTTTTGTAATCAAAAGTGATGTGGGCGATGACGGGATGAGTTGTGAAAAGCTATCATTGCGTACCTATTTGTTCACGAAAATAAACTTCATGCTTCAAAAATGAAAATGCGTTACAGTGGGTTTTTTCATTTATAAGCTCAGCAACCTTAAAAAAAGAATGACAATTATTATACAGTCATATAAACTATGACTATTTATGAGATTCTCAGTGGACTGAACTGGACTCTCTATACATATATCATTCAGAGGAAAGCAGGATCTGTCAAGGAGCAGAGCCCTCGTGTGCATATTTGATACTTTTTTTTCATCACTTCAGCAGACACTTTAATCTAAAGAGACCTAGTGAAATCTGATCAATTTGGAGTAAGGGGCCAGCTTTGCTCCTACATTGGAGATGGTTATGGTCTTCAAAAAGCCCAAAATGAATCTCCTTTGAGTTTTGGGCTTTTTGAAGACCATAACCACCTATGGAAGACGTGTTATAGAGCAGTGGCTCCAGGCTGTTCAACTCCCAGCTGAAAGGCCCGGAGTTCAATCCCTTATGTCTGCAATCCATCCATGTAGGAGCAAGGCTGGCCCATTACACCACATTGATCAGATTTCACTAGGTCTCTTTGGATAAAAGTGTCTGCTGAAGTGAAGATGTGTAAATATTATATGCACACACTACTTGACAGATCCCCCTTTCTTCGGAATGCTATATATAGAGAACAAAGTAAAGAATATTAAATATTAACTGAAATAGATGTTTAAGTTCAGTCCACTGAGAATCTCATGAAAGAGTCTGGAGTCTAGGAGTGCCTTTGTGGGAGCCAGGTTGGATGGAGGGTTAGTTTCAGTCTGCAGTCTCATTAGGGTTTAGCTTTTTTCACTCTTTGTTTAACTGGATTGTAAAATGGTTCTTAACTCCTAACTGATGTGTTAGCCATGTCTGCTTCATGCTTAACAGCCATTTAGCAATTAACGAGTCTCTAATGAATACAAAATTAGTAATTCAATCCCACATCCAAGGCCACAGCTGACAAATTTGACTTTGATACTTGACAATTTGCCCCCTAACCAAATAAATGTTCCTGAATTAGAATAGACGGAATTAGTGCAGGGTTTCTTGTATGGTGTTCTGTATCCAATCCTATTATCACCATAATCATGATAATAAATGTTGTCCGTGTCATCATGTCTTCATCATGGGTTCTATTATCATTACTACTGTAATGCTTTTGAAGGCATGAATCCACTGACACAACAAGCCTGCGACCCAGAAATCTATTTTGGTCACATCGACATCAAGGTGACACCAAGCAATTCCACTGGTAGCTGCCGACCTGCATGTGAAAATAGTTCTTCATTTACAGGGAAACTTGAGACAAGGAAGAATAATAAGTAGAAAGGAAGGGAGTTGACTATCAATAGATATTTATAGAGGCCAGGAGTTAATGAACAATTGAGCTCCTGCAGAGCTATAGCTCCTTAAGTTAAACCATTTTTACTAAAGATGAATTTGAGAACCATTTTAGACAAATGGTGCTAAAAATAAACAATTATTCTGAGCACAAATATCCTCAAAAACATTTGAGGTGAAGACTCGACAGTAAGCATAATGCAATGAGCTGAAACGTGTGGAGATCAGATTCCAATAAATGGAAGACATTTGAGTATATTCTGCAGAATTTAAGATATTATTGTGACAGGCCAAAAAAGGTTAGGAACCCGTGTGATAGATGAGGCAATACATAACAGAATGGAGGAGGAAATAAACAACAAAATGCTTCAATTGGTAGATGCAACAATCCACAGAGGGATCCACGCTTGACTGAACAGGAATAAACTTAAAGGCAGGAGGAAGGATCCTTTCCCTGCAATGCATCTATACCAGCGTGTCTCAGGTGTGTGCTTCAGACTGCAGCAACACAGTTACTGTTGCTGATCCACTGAAGTTTGACGAAACATCCCAATCTATATGTAGCCCAGAGACATGCGTGTTATTCCCCTCCAATACCACAACAACAAGAAGGCTGGGGTTTGGATCTTCCATGACCATGAAGCATGAGCACAGAAGGTGGGTTCCATTCCTCATATGTTCTGGGTTTGATCCCCAGTGTCCCCAGGGGGATTGGATGTCCACAGGCATCTTATGCCCCAAACCCTACCTGCTATGGATGAAAGTGTCTACTAAATAGTTAATTCCGTATGAAGTACTCTAGGAATCCTTTATCAATGCCGAAACCAGATCTCCGTAACACATCAGTCAACAGTCTATCTGCATTCAGGGAATGTTATATCTGCCTCCCCCACTCACTCAACTATTGTTTCTCAGATTGGCTTGCTGCCATTGGGCCTATTTTGAGGCAACGATTGATTTACTCCATTTTCAGATGACAATTTAACCTGCAGCAGTTGGTCCTGAATAGTACTTCAGCTTTTCGTATGCAGAAATTCAGACATGAAATGTCTACCGACCTCTTTTGGTGTTTAATACATATTTTATGTTTTATTACGTATCCCTCTCCTCTTGTGTTTGCAAGACATATTTTCAGAGACTTGAGATTCACATCCAGGGGTTTTGTCCAGAATGTCCTTCCTTTGTATTTAGGCAGTGGGAGGGTGTAGGCTTAAAGCATAACAACCAGATAATAACTTCTGTGTGCCAGTAGTCTGTATCTTGTTAATCCTATGTTTGCTTTTTTCATACTGACTAATACTTTGACAGGAATTTGCTTGTTAAAAGCACAGTCAAAATAAATTAGATGTGACTTTGGCATTGTGTGGAGAGAAAATAATGCATGTGTATTGAATAGGAAAGCAAACCACTTTAAACGTCTTGCTTATCCTCCGTGTGTTCCATTATTATAGTTAAAGACAATTTTCTGCCTCCGTTTGAACCTCGCTGTAAGCTTTTTGAAAGGAAAATGTTTACGGAAAATGAATGAAAGGGCAGTACTCGTGGAGTATTTTATGTACAGCAGGAGGACACTTTCTGCTGAGGGCTACTGCTGATTGCACCGATAGGATTTACCTGAACCAGATCCACAACTTGGTCAAATTTACAATCAAAGATGTTTGCTGAGGGCATCCATCTACTCTTATATAGGGAATAAAACCTGATGGCACCTAATACTGAAATGAAGCTGCCCTATACAGGGTGACAAGGCCAAGTAAAGTAAGTGAGTCCCAATACATATACAACGTTAATTAATGTTAATTAACTTATTTATTATTAGTTATGCAAAACAACACAATGCATGGTTCCATTTTGCATCAGTGTTGGTGTAAGTGCAATTAATCTACATTAATCTTCACGAAAATAGCCCTCTTCCCTTGGACAGTCCCACGAATGATACATTTTGATTCGTTGATGTTTAAATGGTAAAATATAAGACCTTCAAAAACGCGATGACTATATCCAAGCTTTGACTGACAAAAACAGAGATTATTCTGTCTGTACATCAACTAAATATGTTTTATTCACAAACTGCTCTCATAATACAGTATTTGACATATCCAACAATTGCATAGGTAACCAATATCAAGCACCCTCTTTGACAAACGACAACATTGTTCTGTTGGTTAGCCAAGATGATTAAGAAATATAAACATTTTAACTAGTTACTATAGCTACATTGTTACCCAATATGTATTTGCTTTTCTTGACTTTGCATTGCTGTTTCCTAATATTGATTTGTACTGCATCTAAAGGAAAACAGATGCAATTTGAATATAATTCATTTACATATATTTAAGTAAACAAATATGTAAGTAATGAACTCTTAAACAAGAAAAATAGATACTTTTTTCAGAATATAAAATGACATCTGAGTTTTTGTCTCCGGAAAGAAGTTGGACAAAATAAAAAAGTTTTACAATATCCAATGATTTTGTTGAAATGTGTGTACTACTTATTTCACTGCCTTAACCTATCTTTCTTCAACGAGTTGTGTGGGTTAGTTGGAAGTCTTTAGTATATCGATAAAACCAAACTAGACAATATTAATATCCAGGCATTAACTGTAAATAAAAAAACTTAAATGATAGTGATTCAATAATATCCCCCCCCCCATAAAAAAGATCATAGAGCACATTTTGAGACAAAAACAAGTTAGATGATACCAAAATAGTAAAGAAATTAAAATAGAATTCAGGCAAATCTCATAACAATACCAACAAAAAAGAATCCGGAATCCCACACATTCCCAAGTCCTCATTATAATTCAACAGGGCTCCTGAATGTGAAGACAGTGGTGGTGGTCTCCCACCCTATCGTCTCTCTCTTTCTCTCTTGCTCTCTCTCGCTCTCTCTGGCATTTCCAATGGCGCAGAAATGAAATGCAATTAAGCCCCATGGTCGAACCTGATAAGCCATCCAATTATTCTAGTAGTGGGTGTCATGACAGCGACACACAGGCCCCAATATTCTATAACCCATAGCCCATAATACAATTTGAGAAGAAAATAGTTCATAACATAATTATTAACCGTATAACCAAATGAAAAAAACAGGCATTCACGTTTTTATTTACAAGAGTAATAAATGTTGGTAGAAAAAGTATAACCCTGATTGTATTCAGACTACTTACAATGCTATAATATGTACATAAATAAAAATACACATATTGAAAAAATACAGCATATGCAAATAGTGTGGGAGTTTTATCTCCAACGCTGTAATTATATATTTCTACAACCCCTTAAATTACCCAGCATGTTCAACAGTATCATTCTATTTAGAGGCAAGTAATTTGATAAAGATCTAGAGACAGAGAAAATAGGGAAACAATTTAGTTGTTTTGATTTATAACCTTTATAGACGTTAATTGAATACCATTAGACAAATGAGTGCTGATTTGACATTTCAACTGACTGTTTTTTTAATAATGAATGCTGTAGAAGTATAAGTGCAACTCTTTGTTGCATTAGTTGGCTGATGTATTCAGTATTAATGGAGACCGTTTGGATAGGGACAGTAAATGGACACAAAAAATTATAAAATGACCTACAATTTAATCTATGATGCCAATTTTTGAAAGTGTGATTTTAAATGTTTGTTTATCAATAAACAAACAAGATATTTTAAATTAGTTGATATTGGTGTTACAAAATATATTTAATGTCACTGATTCTATACTAAGCTTAAGATGTATATGAATCTTTCAGAAATTATATCCCTCAGCTATATTGGTTTAACTTGACTGTATGCTTTGCTTTCACATCATTCTGCCTGTTAGTCACACACTTATATATTTCTAAACTCAAACTCAAATCGCCAACACACCCCCAACACAAAGAACACAAAGGTTCTACAATTTCATTACACAACCGCCCTCTTGTTCTTGGCAAAGCAGAATACTCATAATAATAATAACACAAAATATAAACCCATAACACAATCATGAACTGTGTCCAGTGACTGTGAGAGCATCTTCCACCGTTCAACGGATTTCAACAGTGCATTAGATAACACATGTGCTTGAGGAGAGAACAGTGGACAGTTGTCCATGGATAGTTGAAGATGAAAAAGAGTAAGAAAGTCATAGTTTGAACAAAGTAAACATGGATAACAAGAATAGCTTTACAAATACTTAATGACTGACGGCTGGATTGGTGTTCGATTTTTGAAAAAAAATAAGACATTTCTTATCATGAAGGCCGATTTATCTTTGAGTGGTGTCTTATGTTGGGCCTAACGTGGTCTGTTGTTGCACTGTGTGTGCAGGAAGTTGCGTATGGCAGGAGTTGTGTCCATGTTTCTGTGGAGTGGGGCCATGCCAGTCTATTGGTTCCGGTGTTGGGCTCCCGACCAAAAAGGTACTGGTTTCAAACGCACGACCAGACTGTCAGAGGCTGTTGGCGTGAAGCCAGTCTGTGAAGAGACCGGGAGAGAGAGACAGGCAGAGACAGAGAGAGAGAGACAGACAGACAGAGACAGAGAGAGAGAGAACGGTAAGAAAGATGATGTCGACTAGATTACCGTGATGGATGAGGAGTGGTCTGAAGTCAGAGGATTTAACCTATAGGTCCCTGCTCTGACTGCCAATCAGGACATTAATGAACAGACAACAGAGACAAGGCCAGCATTGTGATTGGTTAGGCAGGTCAAACAACACAATCACCGGCTGACTATCGAACAGGGTATATATGCACTCAGGACAGGAAGTAGATCTTTCAAACTGTTGTTCCCTGGCTCCTACACGGTATGTCGGGGACACACACACACACACACACACACACACACACACACACACACACACACACACACACACACACACACACACACACACACACACACACACACACACACACACACACACACACACACACACTAAAGCCAAAGGAGAACTACTTCAAAGTGAATGTATAGTGTGGCACCAGCCTCAATGCTTGTGATGCAGGGATTCTCCCTGACTTTGATTCTCGTTTCCAGGGTGGCTTCCTTTGTTCCCCGACGGCTCAAGTCTTCATCAAAGTAAAACCAACACGCCCATTTTCCAGCACTACCAAGAGAGTAGTGCTTGATTCGTGGCCACAAGTTGGACCGTGGGGGCACCCCGGTGGCCCACCGGTGGGAGCGCGTACCACATAGGCTCAGTCCTGAACGCAGCGACCCGGGTTCGAATCCTGCCCTGTCCTCCTCTCTCTCCCATACCCTCCTCTCTAACTCTCTCTATAATAAAGTGCTGGGCCGTTGACGTCATTTTTCGGAAAATACCACCGACGGACAACGACGATCCCAGACCGATGGCGTCAGCAGTCCGACTATCCCAGACCGATGGCGTCAGCAGTCCGACGATCCCAGACCGATGGCGTCAGCAGTCCGACTATCCCAGACCGATGGCGTCAGCAGTCCGACGATCCCAGACCGATGGCGTCAGCAGTCCGACTATCCCAGACCGATGGCGTCAGCAGTCCGACTATCCCGCGATTGTTTTTTGTTTGCAGAAGCAGAGTTGATATATTGTTGACGTTTTGTTCTTTTTTTTAACAAGACACGCTTTCTCCTCTGTTACAAAATAAGCATAGCGTGACGACCCCCATTTAAATATTGGTACTATAAATATAACGGAGCTGAGCGGGGCGGGGTCCTGGAGGCTTCCCTCGCTCGGCTCACTGTAGCGCATCGGAGGGTGTCTGAACCAATAGAGATCCGCATTACGGGGGGGAAGCTGTCACAGCCGAGGTCAGGCGCCACGCTGGGGAGCCCCTTACCGATGGTATCGTTAGTGAGGTTGGAGAAATACATCGGGATAGACTCGTGGTAAAGCTTGAATACAGAGAATCCTGGAAAAAGTGACAATGCTGTTCCGCCATGTTGGTTCTTCATAGCACCGCGGCAATAGGCCCAACGGCCAAAAGATATCACTGGTTAAATCATTAGACAGCGGAGAGAAGAGGAAAAATATGCACTAACAATGTTAAGTAGAGGGGGCTGGGACCTTGATATGAACAAAATAAGAGTTTTCATGACACATGTTGGACTACAGCATGCAGTTTGGACACACGCATGCACATAAACACACACACTCTCACCTCATTTACTGTTGTCTAACTCCTCTACATCCATGCTGCTGTAAGGTAGGTGTGTATATAGATAGGAAGGAAGGAAGGAAGGAAGGAAGGAAGGAAGGAAGGAAGGAAGGAAGGAAGGAAGGAACAATATAAGAATATTGAGTGTTGGTACCACAAGGGTATACAAATACCATTTATTTAATTACAATAATGTAATGCAAAAAAAGAGTAACAGCAGGCTCGTATTCAAATTTCTCGAAATCACTTCCAACAGTCTTAGGTTCCCTTCTAAGCTGCTTAAAACCTCATATTCAGAATATGATTAAAAATGACAAAAAAAATCTATCACAAGGATAGGATTGTTTACGTCCAATACATTTGTTACTTGGTGGTTTACTGCAGTGCATGATGAGAGAGCAACAAACAAGATGTTCTTCACTGCATCCCATTGACTGCGGGTGTGCTTGTATGGGTGTGTGTGTGTGTGTGTGTGTGTGCGTGTGTATGTGCATGTGTCTCTGGGGACCAAGTTGAGGCGTGCGATGGCGGAGTGTTCAGAGGAAAATAACATTAAATTAGATTCATGCGTTTCTCTCCATTTTCAATGGAAATCACTCTCAGCTGAATTTATAAAATGTGACTATAAATGCATGAGTTGCAGGATGAGTTGACAGCACATACTATGGTACCAGTTACTAACTAATCCTTCCCCAACCTAATTTTCGTAAGTCTTCGGGAACGATTATAACCTTGGTATATGTGTGCGTGGCATTTTGCTCTATGAATTCATGTACGCCCGCCTCCAAGCATATTCATGAGTTGTCACCACATACAAATCAGGATATACATAATCACAGCACATATATATTGTGTTTATTTGAGTTAAATAACATCCTTCACTATAAAATCACATACAATCCTTCTATGGTGGAGAAGGTGCTTCTGGGAACAGCTGATTGCAGCGCAGAATCATGCTTTATTGAAAACCTGTAGCACGTTTGTTTTGAAAGGCTTTTAAATGGTTAGATGTTAACCTTTATATAATCTGTTTATTCAAAGAAGCCTGCATCGTTTTTCTTTTCTGGATTCGATTTCGGTTATGAGAATTTATTATTATGCAACGATAAGGAGCCACAAAACGTGATCTATACACACATATCAGATATAAACACAATGCCAGAGCTGCCAAATCAATGCTCGTGATTGCATAACATTCACTACAACAGGTGTTCTCCTCCCTGCCAATATGACTGAGCCAGGCAAATGAAAGCTAGATTGCAATACAACCACTGTGTGTGTGTGTGTGCGTGTGCGTGTGAGTGTGAGTGTGCGTGTGCGTGACTCCGGGGTTTTGCAGGTGCTACGGAATTGGACATTCATCATTTATCAGAAGAGCACGGTGAATGTTGAAGACAAATCTCAAGAGTAGGTTAGCGGTCCTCTACGATTAGTATCAAGTGGGTGGTTTAATGTTTAGAGAAATATTTACACAGTGATATTGAAAAGGTATACAGCGATACTGTACTTCATCATGATTCAGGTGGTCGAAGGTTTAATCTGTATTTGCAGACGAGAGGAAATTTATTTTGTGGTTGATATATTTACAGATAATTACGCTCTTCAAATAAGTCAAACCACCTTATGTCATACAATGACAACGTTTTAAATAGTTACTTGCCAGTGTGTAAGATAAGAAATCAACAGCATAAAATATTGGAAAATGGGCTTTCAATCATATAGCCTTAGAAACTGGAAAAACGCCAAATGACCAAATACTGTTTAATCTAATACTGACTTAAACACATGAGAAATTAAATGTCAGCCTGTAGAAATTATTGAATATATTTTCCAATATAGAAAATATAAAATGAGTTTGCATTGTATATCTATAGACTGTTCTGGGTAGTGTTTGGGGAGTAGTAAGCTTTCATTTCCTAGAATAACACACATACACATTACTACATTCTCACATACTCTACCTTGAGAATGCATCTTCAAGGCCGTCCTCCACGTCCTGTGGGACACAAACAACAATCACCATCAAACTTTATTTAGTTTGCACTTTAAAGCAACAAAAAAATGCTAAAAATAATAAATAAAATACATCACAAGGAAACAATTAATTGATTTTTATGATGAAAAATATTACAATCTACTGGATAAGATAAATATTAAGATTCATTATTCACGTGACGTTTTCTTGTGGCCAATTATAAATGCAAATAATGTAGAATAAATTACTCTGCATTATTGGCCCTTCCCTTCCAGGGCCATACATCTCGTGTCTCTCATGGTGAGCGCCGTGATCTAGTCTCCCTGCACCACCACTGAAACATCCGTCAAATGGGGCTGCTGAAAGTGTTTCAAGGAGAAACGTCTTCGCTTCAACGTTGAATCGAGACTTCACACGCTGTTTCCACGGCGATGTTCCATCACTGCGCTTGAGAAAAGTGCATTGATCGAGATATAGACCGCTGACTAGCCTTCTAGAATGAAACAGCAGAGGCCCGGGTCTCATTGCTAGGCATTGAAAAGAAGTGCGTCTGCTTCTTCTTCGGCAACCAAGCACACATGAAAGGAATATTAATTTAAAAAGGAATACAAATCAATGGAGAGACTGCTGAGGAGGCTGTACACGCATGTACGATCCAACTGATGAGCTCGGGCTTAATCAGAGCACATTGTCCCGAAGGAGTTTTAAACTACACTACCTTACGCCGCACCATGTTCGGGAGATTGAGGGGAGTCGGTGAATTGAAAGGATATATGGCGCCACCTTGTGGTGTGCAGTTGTACATGCAGAAACAATACTTTACAAGTCATAAGTTAACTTTACTATTAATAGTAAGAATGAAAAATTACAATTGATAGAGTTTTCAAGTGTAACCAGGAAATTAAATGTGATATATTTAGTAATAGACATGACATCCATGCAAAGAAAACCCAGCAGCATTTTCCACTGGGTGTATTAACTTCACATATGTGAAAGTGCTTTGTTCAAGGTCATTAGTAAGCACAAACAGATCTTTTTATAGATCTCTACAGATCTCTCTATATATAGAATAAATAAAATACGTACAAAAGGAAAAAAAACCTCAAGAATAGCCATGTAGGTAGTTCCAGCCACCCATAAGTACTGTTCATCGTTTTCTGATTCTTTCAACCAAAACAACCAGCGGTGAATTGAGATGCATGTCATCATTGAGCAGGCAGGGGTCAGGATGTCTACAGGGAGCATTGGGGATCAAACCCAGAAGCTTCCGCGTTGAGAGTCCAACACCCTTAACAACTACATCATCCTGCCCCCCCCCGCCCACACACACACACACACACACACACACACACACACACACCCCCACCCCCCCAGCTCTAAATGAAATCGCCTGACACCTGGACTGTGAAATGAGACACAATCCCTAGAAGCCAGGAACTCTGGGTCCGGACCAAGCCCCTGCCCCAGAGGCTCCTGTTCTGCCCTACATACCCAGGAGTCGTGTTTGATTGGCCGTCGCCGTGCGGGGTTGCTACGTGGTGAGAGCAGACTGAGCGAGGCGGAGAAGAATGGCCGGCGAATTCTCTCCTCGAGACCGGCTGGTTTGATGTTCTCTGGGTCTGAGAGAGAGACACACAGAGGGGGGGAGAGAGAGAGAGAAACACAGAGATAGAAAGAGAGAGACACACAGAGAGAGACAGACAGACAGACAGACAGACAGACAGACAGACAGACAGACAGAGAGAGAGAGAGAGACAGAGAGAGAGAGAGAGAGAGAGAGAGAGAGAGAGAGAGAGAGAGACAGAGAGAGAGAGACACACAGACAGACAGACAGACAGACAGACAGACAGACAGACAGACAGACAGACAGACAGACAGACAGACAGACAGACAGACAGACAGACAGACAGAGTGTGTGTGTGTGAGAAAACCTGTGCAGCAATACCCGAATGAGAGCATGGCAGTATAAATAGTGTGGGAAAAAATGCATGTCTTACAGATACGCACCACCTACCTAGAGATTATTCCAAGGTCGTAACTGCATTAACTTTTACCACCGTGCCCGTAAATGGGTTAAGTCATTAGCGAGCCTCGAAATGTAATTAAAACAGACAATTTATTCAGCAGCATTTTCCACTGTGGTGGAAG
>NC_082402.1:7160081-7265078 GCF_031168955.1 Gadus macrocephalus | reverse complement strand
AACTACTAAGATTGTCTGTAATATAGAAGGAATTGGCAATAAGGGTGAACAAAACTATTGAATTTCAATAATTTGTTTTAAAACAGATATTTTGAGGTGAAAATAAATTGTCCCCCTTGCGCTAACCCCCCATCTCCTCCATACTGACCCATTTCGTGTAAGTCGCTTCTGGTTAAAACTTGCTTCTCAATATATGGCTTATTACAAACTGCATCGTCTAAACAGCCAATATGTAGTGTTAGTCAGTGTCTCCTGTACATGGAGATGTCCACTATGGGGTCGGTGGTCCCTGTGTCTCACCTGTATAAGGAGACGTCCTCTATGAGGCCTGTGGACTCACCTGTATATGGAGACCTCCTCTATGAGGTCTGTGGTCTCACCTGTATATGGAGACCTCCTCTATGAGGCCTGTGGACTCACCTGTATAAGGAGACGTCCTCTATGAGGCCTGTGGACTCACCTGTATATGGAGACCTCCTCTATGAGGTCTGTGGTCTCACCTGTATATGGAGACCTCCTCTATGAGGCCTGTGGACTCACCTGTATATGGAGACCTCCTCTATGAGGTCTGTGGTCTCACCTGTATATGGAGACCTCCTCTGAGGTCTGTGGTCTCACCTGTATATGGAGACCTCCTCTATGAGGTCTGTGGTCTCACCTGTATAAGGAGACGTCCTCTATGAGGCCTGGGACTCACCTGTATATGGAGACCTCCTCTATGAGGTCTGTGGTCTCACCTGTATATGGAGACCTCCTCTATGAGGTCTGTGGTCTCACCTGTGGAGACCTCCTCTATGAGGCCTGTGGACTCACCTGTATATGGAGACGTCCTCTATGAGGTCTGTGGTGTCCGTGTCGGTGAGGACGATGCCTTTGGGAGAGACCGTCAGCGACACTTTACGAAACTTCTTGGCACTCGCTCTCGCCTGTGGGTGATGAAAATACATGTAAAAACACACACACACACAGAAAAGTTTTTTTTGCTTCGCACGTCACACACACACACACACACACACACACACACACACAGACACAGACACAGACACAGACACAGACACAGACACACACACACACACACACACACACACACACACACACACACACACACACACACACACACACCCCTTTCACGCATCAAACATGAAATGTGTCAATTGATTCAGGCCGAAAAGGGCAGCCGGTCAACTCAAGTCAAGCCAGAGATGACATTACTTTGAAGAGGCGGGGGGGAAAAAACTCTTTTAATCACGGATTTCATTCGGGCCAAAAAAAATTAATAATTAACTGCAAAATGCTGCAAAAATGTGTCTGGGGAAGGGGGTGCGCCGGGGTTGTGCTGTTGAAGGAAAAAGGAGAGCCGGTATGCTTAGCCCCAAAGCCGCCCACCTCCCATCCCCACCCTCTCCATCCCCTCCCTTCCCCGGCGTCCCCACCCCTTCTGAAGGCGTCTTGTGCAGTAAAACTGGCAGCAGGTGAATGTGCTGAGCTCGTGCTATGAGATAGCAGGTCCCTGGGGGGTTGGAGGGGGAACAATGGCACTTGACTTTCAGTCCCCCCCCCAACCCCCCAAACTGATTAGCCCCACTCGATGAAACCCACCCCTCACCCTCCTCGCCCCCCCCCCCCCCCCCCCCCCCCATTTCGTTTCCGTTCTGCTGACGCTCTCCTCTGTCCAATCAATGCATTTCTTAGAAGGCATCGAAGCGACACAGCGAGACGTTAGTTACGTGTGGACTTGGAAGTGGTGTAACGAAAATCACAAAAAACACAAATCCTTACCTCGCGTGCGCGTGTTAGGGATTTGTGTTAGTTTTTTCCTGGCCGTTTATTTTCTATGGTTTTTCGTACTTATTTTCCGGCAGTTTTTTTCATAAATAGTTTTGCTCCAGTTTTGTTTTCTTCTTCGATTTTCGTTGCTGCAGGGTTTTTCGTTTTATTGCAGAGGGATCGACAGGAGGTTTGACGGATGAGAGAGTGACATAAAAAGGTGGCAGGGGAGAGAGAGAGTGAGGGGGGGAGGAGGACTTTCCAAGGACAAGAGAAACGGTGCCATGTCTTACTGGTGGAGCCTGAATGCCTTGGGGAGTGGAGTAGGGATGGAGCAGCAATATTCTGCCGTGCTCCCAACACACAAGCAGGGACTGACAATACAGCAAAATGAGCATTTGGAGGACTTTTGAGATTACTTTTTCATAAAATATATCATAACATTATCTGCGTAAAACGGCAGCAGTCGGAGGGCATAAAGAACAAGCCTGTGTGTGTGTGTGTGTGTGTGTGTGTGTGTGTGTGTGTGTGTGTGTGTGTGTGTGTGTGTGTGTGTGTGTGTGTGTGTGTGTGTGTGTGTGTGTGTGTGTGTGTGTGTGTGTGTGTGTGTTTTTATGAGAGCGCAGGGGTATAGAAACGTGTAAGCGCACGTTGCTTCTTACAAAGCACCCAAGCAATTGCAACTTTACAAGCTCTTTTGTATTTCTATCCGTAGGGGAGTTCGAACAATACTTGAATGAACCAACATGAGCCATTCCGTCCATGAGAGTCATCTCTCAATAAGACGCAAGGAGGTATTTATGCCTGTTAACCTTGGACATCCTAATAGGCTTATAGTTGTGATTGATACAGAATGGGACATGATAAATAAAAAGATAAATCTTCCAAACGGCAGATGTAAATGCTTGGGGTTAAACTAATTCAACCTCAAGCTATTCACGAAACAAAACTGATTTGGGTCGCAATTAAAAAGCAAATAAAAGGGAAAATGAAATGAGATATTTCAGGAAACCCCTAGCAAATTAAAGAACGGATAACGTAATAAAAGCAAATATAATCAGACCGCACCATGCGCTGTCATGGACCGGCGAGGAAAAAGGTGGCGCTTGGTTGGGGGTTCTGCTCTTGGGATCGGTCCTAGTGCACGTGTACCATCGACGCACTGATAGTGGCGCTTTCACACTCTCTAGCCCTCCCACGGATGGGTGAACAACAGCATTATCTGTTATCTCAAATGGCCACACGGCGGTAAGTAATGGAATGAGGAGAAACACCTCACGGCCCATATACAGAGCCCTAAGACACCTGGAACTAATCTGCCAGGCCGGAGGTGTACTCAAACGCTCTGTTGCTTTCACTGAGCAGTGCGGACTTGAGGCAAACTCTTGACTCTACTTCGGTGCAGTAGAGCTGCACCGAATGTCTACCGACATACATAGCTGTTCTGCCATTTAGGTTGACCTGTTTTGTTGTCTTCTAATCTTAATCCTTTTTTCGGTGTATAATGTTGCTGTCATTTGTTCGTACATGTCATGTACTTTTTGTGATTTGTGCTGCAGCTGATCTCTCTTGGACAGGAGGTGGCCACAACCTCAATGAGACTTATTGACTTATTGACTCAATATTGACTTATTGAATAAAGGTGAACAATTTTAATAAAAATAACTTGTTTAATAAAGACTACTGCATGACTATGGGTGTTTCACTTCATTCTAAAAATAGTACAGAATAAAACGCAGAGATTACTTTTCTGTGACACTTTTTAGAACCACGTCAGTAAGGAGCAGGGTAGAGTGAGGCATCTGGCCCTCGGATGATGGGGGACTGCTGACAGGGGGGGCGGCTCACCGTGGCAACGATCCTGCGTATGGCGGTGGCGGCCATGTCCTCCCCCTTGGGCTGGCCCACCAGGGTCATGCCCAGGTACTTGACGTTGAACACCATACCCTCCAGCAGGGTCTCCTTGGTATCGGTCCAGTTCTCCGGCAGCTCTGACAGAGAGACAGACACAGAGAAGAGAAGGAGGAGAAGAGAAGGGAAAGAGAGTGAGACAGAGAGAGACACAGAGAAGAGAGGGAGGTGAAGAGAAAATAAAGAGAAAGAAAGAGGAAGAAAAAGACAGATATAGAAGAGAAGAGAAGGAGGAGAACAGAAGAGAAGGGAAAGAGAGAAAGAAAGAGACAAAGATATAGAAGAGAAGAGAAGGAGGAGAAGAGAGGGGAAAGAGACAGAAACAGAGGGAAGAGAAGGCGAAGGAAAAGAGACAGAGATAGAGAGAGAGACAGAAGTGTTCTTTATTTTTTGGTTTAAAGAGCACATTGAGACCACTGAAATATATTTGAGCAGTCATGATGTGTTCTTGGTTGCCAGATTTTGTTCGAATCGTCTTACGCAATGCCTGTTTGCCCCAGTGAGATATGAACCCAAGTACTTTAAAAATGCCTGATGGAACATGATAGAATATGCATTTGCGTTGGCTCATTGACTTCTACACAACCATCATCCACCAGGCTTTACGCACAAGCAGACCTTTGCAGGCTAAGGTACTGGTGGCTTCCAGCTCAACCCACACTGTGATTATCCAGCGCTGCAGTGCCACACATGATGCCGCAGGTTTCATCCATCGCCCCCCGCCCCCACAGGTACCAACTTACTCATGCGCTTGCTGCCTACAGGGTATGTCTAACAGAGTTGGGAGGGGAGGGGGGGTGGATGGGTAAAAGACCTGCCGATGTGGAAACCTTCCAAAAATCCCTCCCCATGCGACAAAGAAGCCCGGCAGGGGAGGAATGCGCTGCACCTGTGTACCCGAGGTCATGCCACCATATGCATCCGTGCATACGTGCGTTTAATGTGACTGCAACAGGCCAAATGTTGTTGTTTTTGTTGCCAAAGCAACAAGCATCTTGTTGGCGCACTTTGTCATGAATGCAGGCGGGACAGCGATTCAGAAAAACATTCAGACGTAGAATGTTTTGTGAGAGAGAGAGAGAGAGAGAGAGAGAGAGAGAGAGAGAGAGAGAGAGAGAGAGAGAGAGAGAGAGAGAGAGAGAGAGAGAGAGAGAGAGAGAGAGAGAGAGAGAGAGAGAGAGAGAGAGAGAGAGAATGGGGAGAAAAGGAGGGATGGGTAAAGGGTGAGAGGAAGAGAGAGACATGCAAAGAGTGAGAGGAAGAGAGATGAGTAAAGAGTGAGAGAGGAAGAGAGAGAGGTGTAAAGAGTGAGCGAGGAGGAGAGAGAGATGTGTAAAGAGTGAGGGAGGAAGAGAGAGAGATGAGGGTTGTCCAACATTCTGTTGCAGTGTTCTGGCAGCAGCAGGTTCTCTGCCCGGGCCGAGCCATCTGTCGCTGGAGGGAGGGGGGGGGGGGGAGGAGGACGACGGAGAACCACCACCACTAACTGCACCCTCCCCCGCCCCCCCCCCCCTCCCCCGCCCCCCCCACCCCGCCGCCTTCTACGACTAAATTATTCAATCTGAAACAACAACTGCTGCTAACAGGCGGCTTCCGAGGCTCGCCTCTGGTGTGGTTCAGCAGGAAACGCCCACCCCTCTGAAGGACACTCGGAGAGGCGGAGCTCCGTTTGGACTCTGAGCGGGCCGGGGACTCGGAAGTCCTCCCACGTTGGGCGGTTGAGAATGATTCTGAAGAGTTTGAATGATCGACTTTATATCATTTCTTGATAGCTCTAGTGACACACAGTCGAATTGTACCATTTTTCTTTTTATTCATTTTGCAAGGCAACTGAAAGTGTTTTTATTTTTGGATACCTGTCATTAATGAGCAGATAGGCATCGAGGCATCTTGCTCTAGGGCGCCTACAGGCAGAGTGCGGACACAGGGGTCTGAACCCAGAACGGTTTGGCTGGGAGTTAAACGTCAAACACCCTAAGCCGCCCGTTGGCCTGTCCTGAACTACATTTTGAGAAATGTAATTCCGTTTCTGTGCAGTACTCATCCTCGGGGTCGAAAACAGCTTGATACAGAGCTTTGTCCCGCTCAAAGGGAGATAATCCTGGCACTCTGAGCATGAAATGACGCCTTCCGGCTGTAAGGTGCACCTTCCGCAGCCCATACACACACAGACTCCTTCTCATAACAACGTCTCAGGCTCTGCCTTTATACCTTTATGAAGTGGGCCAGGATAGTGCCGTGTCCATGGGGTTTGCTTCCCAGCCAAGAGATTGTGGGTTCAGTCCCAAATGTCTGTAAGACCTACCTTCTGGCCTTCTAGACTAGAGTACCCCAACATCCTACCTAACAGGACATGCCTTGTTTGAATTCACTGGAAGTTGCATTGGAAATATAAATCAGTTAAATAAAAAAAAATACCCAAATGTAATTAACAAGACCATGCCATTCCCTGGGTCAAAAGTCTCCCTCTGTTCTTCCTCCATGAAAGGATTCGGCCCAAAACAGATAAAACGACTGCTGGGGTCGGTATCACATCTGTGCCTGGTGACGCCTCAAATTAATATCACATTATTATTTAGAAGGAGGCCTTTTGTTGATGCTCCAGGCTTTCTATAGCACCCAGACCCCACCCCCACCCTGCATTTCCTCCAGGAAATAAGGGTCAAAATATGAAATATTTAATAAATCCCCATCTCTGCGTTAACACTGGGCTACAGAGGGTAGCGTGGCAGATACAAGCGCCAGCGACGAGCGGAGCGCGACTAATAGGATTTTTTGGCTGTTGAAGCGCAAAACACCAGCCTGGAAATATGGGTGACCTCACAGTTTTTTTTCTTTCACCCACTCGCACTGATACACACTGAGCCCCTACTACTACTGTGATAGATTATCCTTTCTTTGAAGGACACGCAGTGTTTTGTGTGTGTGTGTGTGTGTGTGTGTGTGTGTGTGTGTGTGTGTGTGTGTGTGTGTGTGTGTGTGTGTGTGTGTGTGTGTGTGTGTGTGTGTGTGTGTGTGTGTGTGTGTGTGTGTGTGTGTGTGTGTGTGTGTGTCCGAAAGGAAAGTGGGTCTTCATGTATGGTTCACCTTAGAAGCCTGGGTTCAAGGCATCTTAAGCTCTCTCTTTTTGTGTCATTCTGTCATTCTGTGTTATTCCAGCAGCCTAATGGTCTCTATTTCAGCACTCACACACTCCACTACCCCACACATTTGCTGCCCCATTACTAATATCCAACATGTATTCAGACATTGGGTTTTCAATTATTTATGGTGGTTCAGAAAAAAGGAAAGCATGACTAACTTTTGACTCAAGACTTCTGCGTGAACCCCCCGTTTTCTTTTTCATTGACATGAACCAGTTTGTGACAGGTGGAATTGATGTCGAGCAGCGACACTTTCACACCCCGTTCCTCAGAGAAGTACTCTGCACAGCAAGCACTTAAAACGAAAAAAACACGTTTTAAGTTCTGGTTGTTCCGTTCCGGCATCCACAGAATAGACTCGTATCAAATCAAAAGCACTGGGGCCCTTGGATGCTTTCAATAAACAATGAGGCGCTGAGCGGGGTTGGACTACGCCGCCGTTTAAGAGATGGGGGGGGGCTCGTTAAATGACTCAATCATCAACGAATAAAAAAAATACAACGCCCCGCTCCAATTCGTTCCGAGCGCGGCGCGCACACAACGTCGACTCGTGAAACATGAAAAACACAATGAACTCCGAAGCACGCATTTGGCGACCATGCACTCACATACACAGACACACCCACAGCGACCCACCCACGCCATTACTATTAATCTCGGAGGGTTGCCAGACAAGCAATTTGCCCTCGCAGCACCCAGCGCATCATTCCCTGCTCCCCCCTCTTGTTATGCCTCCCGCTGGACCCTAATTAGGCCAGAGATTCAACGGGGTTTCACACACACACACACACACACACACACACACACACACACACACACACACACACACACACACACACACACACACACACACACACACACACACACACACACACACACACACACACACACACACACACACACACACACACACACACACACACACACACAGCCTTTTAAAAACAGAACATCCATTTCAAAAGGAGAGAGTCAAACCAATTGCCTCCATCCGTTCTGCCGCTGTCTTCCCGCACGCGGGTTCCGATCCGACGTGTAATCACCTTTATCGTGCTTTTATTCATATCCCGAAGAGCCGGAACAATGTAGGACACACACCCTGAGATGGGAAATAGGCCACATATGCAAGAGAAGGAGGAAGGTGCAAGGGACTGTGTGTGTGTGTGTGTGTGTGTGTGTGTGTGTGTGTGTGTGTGTGTGTGTGTGTGTGTGTGTGTGTGTGTGTGTGTGTGTGTGTGTGTGTGTGTGTGTGTGTGTGTGTGTGTGTGTGTGTTCCAGATAATGCCTGAAGGCAAAAAGAAAGTGAGGCCAAGTTGCCCTCCTGCTGTCTGACAGACAGTATATCTTCTCTACTATAGGGCTTGTACATCAGAATGCATTATGGATGCATTATTGGTGATACTGCCATATTGAGGACTCAAAAAAGGTGTACTGCTGTCAGACCTTAACATACACACACATACCCAATCACACACACACACACACACACACACACACACACACTAAAGTCCTCAACAAACCCAAGAAGCAACAACAGCCCAACCTGCGGCAAGCCATGCAGAGGGCTCCTCCCGTCTCCCGAGACGCATCACGTGGTACAACCCTTCCCCTGCCCCAGCTCTTTCAAACTGCAGCTGTACACCGCTGCATGCTTCTCTCCAGCACAATGAAAACAACAACAACAACAACAACAACAACAACAAAGGCGACAAGAAAGCGGCCCGGCATTATCGAGCCAGCTGATGTCGCTAGGCAACCACGGCGATTATACCCAAAAACAAGCATCCCAATTAAATGTCTTCTTGTGCCGCGGTGCACTTAGGCTGAGCTCGGGCGGCAATGACAACAAACATTTCAAAATGCCAACAAGCATGGCAATCAAGTCAAGATTGCTAGACATCTGCATATTTTAAATAACACAGATAAAAGATTTGTTATCATTTTTACATAATTTCCATGTTTAAGGACAGTGAGGATGGCTGGCATGTCCATTTATTCTGTGAAATTTGATCTACTGATCTCACCATGCTGAAACAAAAACACTCTTGTTGGTCTGTTACACTGAGCTACACTTTGGTGTTTCACACTGCACACTTGTGCTGCAGTCTGTGGTATTAATAACATGTGTAAATGTACACACACACACACACACACACACACACACACACACACACACACACACACACACACACACACACACACACACACACACACACACACACACACACACACACACACACACACACACACACACACACACACACACACACACACACACACACACCTGACCTGTTAAAGGTCAGTTTAATGTCAGTGTTCAGCATCCAGAAAATTGAAATTACAACACCAGTCATATTGGATAGGGGGATGCACGTTAAGCATTCAAATTCATGTTCCAAAAATGCTAGTCTCTTTAGGAATGAATGGATACATTAGCAAGCCAATGAATACAGCTAAATAAAGAACACAAATAAAAAAAAGATTCCACAAATATTTTGTGTGTGCATGCATACACAGATGTCAAAACTGCTTTCGGAATTTTAATGAAGAAGTTAGCACACATATACTCTGGAACTTTTGACAGGAGCCTTACTAATAACCTCTATAAATACATCTTACTCACCAAGACTTCAAGCGCTGTCACATTAATGGGAAAATAAAACCTCCTGCCCTGATATATGATGCAACTTATCACCAGGTATATGCCAGGCCAGGGTGAGCTCAAAAGACCTCCTCAGGCAATCAACAGACGCTGTGCCGGTGGGGGGCTGGGGGGTGGGGGGCTGCGTCGGGAATATAAAGAGGCAGCGAATGTGTTTCTTTGAGTGACAGTTTTGACAGCGCCCTTCTGCTTCTGACACGTCGCACACGTTGTGATGCACCACACTCACGCCTGGCGGAGAGCACTTCAAACAAATACCTCAAAGTATGTCAACAAGTGACTTGGCCCTAATTGACAGGCGAGTTGAATTCCCTGCCTCGCGTTTCAGCACTTGAAGGGGTAGAGTGTGGGTGTGCATGCCTTGAAGATGTCAAATGTAAAAACACACGGTAATGAAAATAACACCCCATAGAATACAAACCAGTCGCCGTTGTTCCAATAACAATGAAAAGAAAAGGACTGTTGTAATGTAGACACATCTTCTGGGATACTTAACAGAACATGAAAGCGGCTCCAGCATCGCATTATGTGTTAATTTGCCCCATGGCTTGAGTCATTATGCTAATCATAGGCCGTGACATACCCTCTTTGAGTCTCTCCCACCGGCGAGCACACACACTCATTAGAGCCCTGGTTTCCAACCTCCGGGTCTGGCCCCGCCCGCGGCCGCGTGTTATGCATATGGGGTCACGGGAGATTGAGGACCTATGATACACTTTTGGCCAAAAAGTAATGGCAGGGTTTGAAAGGTCTGAAGTGATGGTCCTGCGTATAAGAAGAGACTGCCTAATGGTTCAACAGACAGTCCTGTATGTACGCGCACGGACTGGCTAATTCCATGAAATGTCATCATACAGCCTAATGATTCGTAGCCATGAGGGGAACTAATACTAATCTCTTGCGCGAGGAAAGCATTCACATCACTGCAAGCAGTACATTATTATCTCTATTCACAACAGCATGATAGTGGACCATAAAAAAAGAGTGCCGTCATGATCGACTACAGAAATCTACTTTTCTCTCGACTAATGAGCTAAACGCACAGGAGAGGCGATGGGTGTTTTTCGCATTTCCCACAATGTAAAAACAAACTGATCCATTAAGATAACATGAAACCTGTCCGGGGCATCTGTTATTCCATACGTGTTGTATTATTTAGTAGGTTTGCCTTGTGCCTCCCTAATAGCAATGCCTTAATTACTGTCTGTGAGTTCTTGAAGATCGAGGTTGATCTGGCAATTCAATTAATAGTTAATGAGTAATAATATAACTGGGATTCAGTTTAGCATACACTTTATAATATATATTTGATGGGTTTGGGTTAGTTCTGTATGATAAATCTGGGGAAGATTTTAGTCTCTCCAGCTGGGGAGAATAGGCATTTGGCATTTGATTAACTCACCTTGGATCACGCCTTTTTTTTTTATCCCCAATGCCACCGACCTGCTTGCTTCCTTCAGCAAGATGTCTCAGCCTCTCACCTGCTCCTTAATTGCCTGCATTTACTGCCAAGTTGCCTCAGATCTGTCCCTCCTTTCTGCTTTGTATGCACACTCTGTGGGACTGTACACAAAACAAGTGCAGCATATGCTCAGTGCAATACTTTCCCCCATGATACTCCGGAATATTCTGTGACACAATATTGTATAACAAAGAACAGTGCAGGCAACAACAGCGCTCTCCGACTGTGGTGACTAAAGCATTGCTGGTGGCTGTTTGCTCATAAAGCACACGGCGCACGGCAGAAAGAGGGTTTTCATTAGCAATTCAAACAGTTGGTGTTTGTTTTTGTACTCGCCCTCGTTTCCGCTGATAAGATCAATGGCTCCTGGGACCTTCTTTCATCTCAGCCCTCTTTGTCGGCGATGTACACGCTTTTCTCATTTCATTAGGCACGCCATTCATGAAATAATTAGCGAGCTTAACCTTGGTGCAGTCGTAAGCGCGAAGATACGGTTAGCAACACCAATGGGATAAGCGCCTTATTTTATTATTAATTAATTATTAATATTACATATTATTAAAAATATACTTTTTATTATCATATATAGAAATATATATTATATTATTCTAAAGGAGCTGGCATAACAACACTTTGTTTTGACAGTTGGAGATCTAACAGACAACATAAGCTTCTAAATCCATTACCATGCATCGCAGTATGGAGCAGCTAACCTTTCCCTATGACATCCGGCTGATCTGATCTAAGAGAGTGTGTGTGTGTGTGTGGGTCAGTAGAGGCTACCCGCGGGAATATCCTTCCTTATGCGATGAAACCAAGGATGTTTGTGGATGAAACAGTCCACACCACTCACTCGACCCTAGTGATTGATTGGCTAATGTTTGGATGGAGGGAGATACAGCCTGCGGCGACACACAGCGTCTGACGGCCTCGTTCTGGGATGACTCAAGCGTTCACTTTTTGTTTACACTCATAAAGGTGTTGTTGCGTCACCGCAGTGCATGCTGGGTAGTTGTGACTTGAATAGGTAAACGGGTGTACATAAACATAGCGATCCATCACATTCAGAAGGAAAGCCGGAAAACAAAATATACACAACAAGATAACAACATACAGGAACAAATCATTCAGCCACCGAGACAATTAAACTACATCAACCGATTTAAATAAAACTATTAATCTATGACAGGAGGAGGGGGAGTGCGGTGGGAGGTTTTGATTAACCTACCTTGTCAGAGTTGCTCTACCATTGGCCGAAAGCTTATTCATATGGTTTTACAAATCAATTAGTGTTGTTTATGGGAAACGCTTATGAAAGAAAAGGGTGTTGTGATCTTTACTGAAGTCTCTGCTCAGCGGAGGGTTGGAAGGACAGGAGGGGGAGAGAGTATATATAATGAGAGAGGAGGAAGGAGTTTAGTGGGTTGGGAAGTGTTCAAGGTCAACGATTGGGAAGTGAAGGTCAACGATTTTACAATTGGGCGATGAACAATTTTAACTTTAGATACATGTCATCAAGGAGGAGGTAGGTAGGGTAGCCAGTGCATCTTGCTCCACGATGGCTCTAGGTAAGGCTGCGGACATTGGGGATCAAACCCAGTACCTGTGGGCGGGTGGGAGTCGAACACTCTAGCCAAGACACGACGATGTTCCCCGTTTGATACATGAGGGGATGAATGCATGGATGTGGGCTTCAGCAGCAGAAAAGGAGAGTGTGGGAGGATAAAAACAGAGGTATAGATACTGCATAGTACCTATACCCATAGGACAGGGAGAGAATACGTGTCACTGTGTTTAAATCGCATCATATTTTATGCGTCTTTGGTCTCGAAGCAAGGCTCACATCAGATGTGTCATATGTGGTGGAGGAAGTGTTTGTATTTGTTGAGGTGTTTTTCTTCCTAGGAGGACAGTAAATATATTTAGCAGTCCCCCCGATGGTGGAGGAAAAGGTCCTGCTGACACACACACACACACACACACACACACACACACACACACACACACACACACACACACACACACACACACACACACACACACACACACACACACACACACACACACACACACACACACACACACACACCTGCTGTTCTTCCTCTGACGATCTTGCGGCATCTCTCTTTGTGTCGCTCTTATTGCCCCTTTTCACACAAACACACAAACATACACACACACTAAAAGTAACAGAAAATACCTCTTCCAAAACAGTGTTATATCAGAGGCTCATGATATACCTTTTCACAGCTGCCCCACAAGCATCACGACACACTACTGCATGCAACCACAGCTGTGTGTTTTACAGGAGAGAAAGGTGTGTGTGTGTGTGTGTGTGTGTGTGTGTGTGTGTGTGTGTGTGTGTGTGTGTGTGTGTGTGTGTGTGTGTGTGTGTGTGTGTGTGTCTGCAATGCGATGCAACGAATATGTCTCTCGACAAAACTCCCTATGTTGCAAATTTCACTGCAGGTCTGAGAAACGACCTCATCTGAAAAAAAAAAGAAAAAGAAGTAAAAAACACATGCGAGGGAGAAGGTACACGATTTATAAACGTAAAGGGCCAGAAAAACAAAGGAGTGGTGTTTAAAGAGTAGTGTACGAAGAAGAAAGAGAGAGGGTATGACAAGTAGAGACCATCAACAGAGGGTGGAGGAAAGGGGTGTGGTGGGGGTGGTGTGCAAACAATAAAAATCAATGATCACAACTATTAGAGGGCCACTCATCGATCTTCACATCAATACCCCCGACAGATATCCAGCACCTCCCTTCCAGTCCTCTCTTAGATAAGGCTCCCTTCCAAAAGGTTCTGGGTCAAAACCATGACTACCTGCTAGAAGCCCTTGAGCAAGAGGATTAACCTCTACTGACTTATTGACAACGTATCTGAAAAAAGAGGAAGTCGATTTGGATAAGGGTGTATGCAGAAAAAATAAAATTTAAAAAGGGGTAAAATCAGCCTCAATTCATTCTGCGGGCATGGAACTCTCCAAAAGCCTCACGGAAGAAAATCAATCCATACGTGAACAAATTGGTTCTGTTCAACATCAAAGTGATGTGCTCCAGTTATAATAACATGAGCAGTTTGGTTAATCAATATTCTGTTATGCAGTCGCACACAACACAAGTGTTCCAGGTGAACCCTGGCTAATAGGTGCGAACATGGTACGGAGAAAATAGAGATATTATCGACCAGAGAAAAATCTATGTGTGGTAGAAATGAAATGGTTGTTTCTTGTTTGAGAATCCATTTGCTCTCAAGGTTGAAACAGAATCAATGTACAGGTTGACCATGAAGTCGGTTTTCCGTGTTCAGAAATGGTTTTCAAGCATTTTCAAAAAGTAGGTATATTCCAGCAAGAAAATCCCAAATGATAATATAAATACCTTTTTTTAAGTTAGAATGCTTTTTTCCTTTTGACATTTTGTCATTTACCAGATACTGTCATACAAAATGACCGACAATGACTACAGATAATGGAAGATAAGTAGCATCCACACAGAGTGAGTCCCAAGCTGAGTGCTGCCTCGGGTACAGATATGATGTGACACAGAGTGTGATGGGGCAAACGTTGAAGGGGTAACGCGTTTCTAAAAAAATAATAGCATCCCTTTTGGCCAGCAATATGTGAATATTAGGCCTGAAATTTGCTACAGAAACCATCACTTGGATAGCAAACGGCATTTAACAATCCCGAAAATGGTTGTATAACCCAAGATAGAATTGTGCAGTGAGGTTGAAATGCACCGAAGTACAGAAATCCTGTAGTGGGGGGGAAGCGAGAGGAAACACTGAAATTAACGAGTATGGAGCGGAGAACAGAGAATGAGCAGAGCTGTCACAGGAGCAC
This sequence comes from Gadus macrocephalus, assembly GCF_031168955.1. Lineage (NCBI taxonomy): Eukaryota > Metazoa > Chordata > Actinopteri > Gadiformes > Gadidae > Gadus > Gadus macrocephalus. The sequence continues at coordinate 7,250,288 of NC_082402.1, read as the reverse complement.
ATCTCCCTTTGACACTAGGCCGACCTAAGTAGTATCTTCAGGGAGCAGAGAGGGAGTGAAAGCAGGGCTGCAGGAGCTTTGTTCTTTCTTTCCGCAGCAAATGAGTAATACAAATGTTATATTCCGGCAAATAAATGCAACTGCCAACTCAGGCCACTCAATTGTGGTTTCTGACGTTTTGTTGAAACAGTCAAATAACACAGTTATAAAGTACGAATTTATGCAGTTGCTAATTTAACAGTTGCTAGTGGAGTTCAATAGTACATATATTCACCAATTCTGTATATGCGTGGCTGGCAACATTATTGAGTAGCCAGCCGCACGCACGCACGCACACGCACGCACACGCGCACGCACACGCACAAAATTGTTTATTCACGTACCAATATGAATGTCAATGTTGGCGAAGCCTACCTTTGAATTTGAGACAGAGGATGTTTTAGCATTAAGCAAAACTGCTTGCCCAGCTGACCCCTAAATAGGCCTACTTCGTGCATTCGCATGCCAAAGTGTGCTAATAGAAGTCCAATGGGCAAGTGAATGGGCTAATTGGGTACATGCTACCATGAACCATTGACCTCCGCACTCGCTCCCTTACCTATGGAGACTTTTAGCTGAGTCGGCAGAAGACAGAAGGATAATAGTAAGCACTAAGCACAATAACAAGGGATGCCTTGAAATCCCAATCCCCACTCCTACTGAGCTTCGATCTCACACAACGCGACGATCCCTTCTGCTATTCACACACCTTAAATACCCAGCACTCTCTGGACAGTGAAGCGACATCCTGTTCACAATACCTCAGAATCAGCTCTTCCCAAACTACCATCCTACCCACGCGCACTCAGGCTGTCGAGAATCGGGACGGTATTTAAATGCTGCAACGCTAGGCAAAAAAAAGGGATAACATAATGACTAGCCCGTAAGAAAAACCAGACGGCCAAGAGATGAGCTCAATTCATCGCGTACGAAAAAGAACAGAAATACTACAATTTAGCAAAGTCATTTAGCAGACACTTTTATCCAAAGCATCTTCAAGGTCTTTGAGGAGGAGCAGGTAGGCCAGGGGGATAAGGGCATTTTGCTCAAGGACCATGAGGCTGAGGCCATGGGGGATCAAACCCAGTACCCTTTGAGCTGGGAGTCAAACAACGCTGACAACGCCATTGCCCTTCCCCTACACCCTGCATACCCTACACTATACTATGCTTTCTTTCCAATGCATTCCATCCTCTTCGCCCCCCCACCTCCATTACATTCCTCAGCCTTTACCTTTCCTCCTCCTCCTCCTCCTCCTCCTCCTCCCCCTCCTCCTCTCCCCCCCCTCCTCCTCCTCCCCCCTCCTCCTCCCCCTCCTCCTCCTCCTCCTCCCCCTCCTCCTCCTCCCCCTCCTCCTCTCCCCCCCCTCCTCCTCCTCCTCCTCCTCCTCCTCCCCCTCCTCCTCCTCTCCCCCCCCTCCTCCTCCTCCTCCTCCTCCTCCTCCCCCTCCTCCTCCTCCCCCCCCTCCTCCTCCTCCTCCTCCTCCTCCTCCTCCCCCATGTGTTCCACTGTATTTATGACTGGAGGATATTGTTCCTGCTCCCCCATCCAAACCTCATTCTGAGGGGAGTGTGAGCAACGGCTTCATTTCGGTAGTTGGAGGGACGATAATTGGCCTCACCAACTGCCACTGCGGCGTCCCGTACGTCACTCAGTTTGTGTGCTTCCTGCGCTCCCGGGGAAGGGTTTGATAGCTGCACGGGGGCGTACGCCGCTCCCACTCACAGGTCGACCTACCGGCGTGCCGTTATCGCTGTGCTCTGCACTACCGGTGTCCTCGGTGTCCTTGAAGGGTTATATGATGCTATATATATTTATATCCCAATAGGATAGGATATAAATAGGAAAGAAATAAAAGATGTGTTCAACAGACCAAGTTCAGAATATGAATAATATTGTACTTACTTCAGCATACTTGCTGTAAATAATATAATGTATAAGTGTGACGACAAAGACAAGCCACAGTTCTGAGAGCACATTGAGGCTTCATTGCTTGCATTAAATGTGTGTTAATAATGTATAACGAGTACTAGAGTGAGGTTAAAGTTAATCAAGTAAAAAATAAAGTTGGTCTTAAAGTGGAATGCAAAGTCCTCTTAAACAGCATGAGTAGACATTAACAGCACTAAAGTTTCAACGGGTTTTTTTCAGCCGGGCCTCAAACCATTTTCCAGCTGAATAACTCCACACAGCACCCCCATGCCACCCCACATGTGTGCAGTTGTCCTCAGCACCCAGTGCACATGCCCCTCTCCCTCTCTCCCTCTCTCCCTTCATGACCTCAGCCTCAGAAAGTATGCTACTGAGAAAGAAGCCCCATTTGGTTTATTTATGTATCCCATCTCCTACCCAACCCTTTATCTATTCCTGTTTGATTAAAACTGATGTGTTTTGTGAACAGCAGTGGCGGTCTGTGGATGTTGGCCGTCAGGGTTTGAATGAAGGGGCATTGAAAGGATCCAGGGGTTATTGAACAGATGTTGACCTAATTGGTGAGGGAGGAGGAATCGGAGCATCCAAATTTGTGGCTGCATATATTTTCCTCAAATTCAGCCAGTACCCACACCGTCCAGAATGCTAATTAAACTTCATGCAAAACAGCCCCCACACCGCACCAGCCACAATCAGACCTGATGTGTCAGAAAGTCTGGCAGGCCAGGAAGTCATGCGACGTGGAAAGCCTCTTCTGCATTCTGCCGCTCTGAAGCCACTGCTCCACATGTTTGGCATGGAGATGTGCTCTTGATCCACTATGACCGCCTGCTAAGCAGCTTCTCCACATCAGCCGTCACTTCCAGATCGACTCGTGTGAGGCGCGTGTGCTTCGTTGGAGTGAGCGTGCGCGTGTGTGTGTCTCACAGTTGTGAACGGTTTCTGTCATTAGTCATCACCTCCCGGCTTCGGAAGGGGGATAACTACGCAACACTGTCTTGTCTCTGTTGTCCTCGCTGTCTTCAAACAAACCAGAAACCTTTTCTTCTAGAAGCAATAACGACCACGGATGAACCACCACAGGGCTGCTCTTTCCTAACAATGACAATGCAGCTCAGTCTTTACTTTGACAGCAAATGAAAACAGACTTGGAATTACAAAAATATAGATTGTGGATGTTGCAATGAGGGGAAACGGTTGTATGCTTATGGTGTTCATCTTTACTAATGGTGATGGTGTTAGCTACGGTAGGCTGGAGTTGGCTAAAGTATTATTTTGTATGGTAAGGGGTTTAACTCTAGCCCATCTTACAGCATACCCAATGCTTATGCTATATAATAATGCCTATTACTGCATTAAATAATGTATGAAATAAAGTGTTACCATGTTCTCCTTTCTGCGTGAAAATTTATCAGGCAAATGATACGCCATAATCAAAAACCTGTGAACCAAACACCAATCATCTACGCATTGTATCTAAATATGAATAAATATGTCTCAATACAGCCAGGCTTCATTAAAAACCCTTATCCCAAAGAAAACAGATCTAAATCCCAGCAGATTCAAAGCCCCTATTTGACTTAAATCATTCATTCATGGAGTGTATTCCCTGGCGAGTGTCAAGTCTTTTGGCACATGTTATGAATTGTGAGATTTCACACGTCGCAGTGTGAACGACGAGTGACAGTGAGCTTCCCAAATCAATAAGCCAGGACTTGACACGCATGTCTGTGAATTGATACTCAGTCATTAAGTGTCTACTTGTAAATTGCCACCATGCATTTAAAAACAAAAATGAAATCTTGGAGCACCAAGTAGCAGAGCACACACACACACACACACACACACACACACACACACACACACACACACACACACACACACACACACACACACACACACACACACACACACACACACACAGCCAAGGGACCTCATTGTGTTTATAGGGAATCATAAAGACATCACCCTAGTATGCACAAGACAGATCGTATACTGCCATGCAAACCTCCACAATAACATAACTTTCTGACCTCTGGAAGAGATTATCGAAAAAAAATATACAACAAACATATATTTTGCCAACTGTTCCAATTACATATTCTCGCACAGACTAGTACAAGAGCTGCGTGCAATAATTTATGTACGGCGATATTATTTTTGGTGAAATAATGAACTATAAATGTTTGTCTGGGGGAAAAGAAATATCTGGAGTTATTCAGTCATTGTCTGACTTATTTAAGTTTTATACAGTCTATACGCTTTAAGTTATTGTAGCTTTAGGAGGATGTAGAGAAACGGGGTAATATTGAATTAACTTTCTCATTTTGGCAGTCCACACAAAAGCAGCTTAATAAAAAAATAAAAAAGGTTACACTGTCAATCAACATGTGTGAAGATTATGTAGGCTACTATATAATGAAAAAAAACGCTTTTTAATTAACTGCAGCTCAATGCCCCAGTTGTAAACACTTATAGGGCAAGCTGGTGCCATGGATTGTCAGCCTTCTCAATTGAGGGAGAGCTTCGTTGCATGCCACACATTAACTATTTGACTAAACAAACCAAGCATCTGAATCACAAGGTGAAGGTATACACTTACTTTCGTGCTTTGAAGTTCCCCATGTATGTCGCGGGACTCCTGGACTCTTTATGATTGCTCTCCCCGCTGATTTCAGAGCATCCATACTGAGGTGTGTGCTTCGGCAGGTGGGTACCACTTTCCTTGCCTTGGACACAGACAGACTAAATAAGTGGATTGGGCTAAACTACGTCGTCGGGTGAAGCACACACATACAGATTTCGGAACGTTAAAAGAAAGAACAAGTGTCCTTACTTTGGGCAATCAGTGTCCCTCCCTCCGGAATATCGTACGGGCAAACACAACGAACATCGCACGCTTCTACTTTTGCAGCACCACACTGACTGCCCATCTACAGAGGGCGTGTCATCCTAAAATAGACCCGCCCTCTTCAATGGCGTACACGCCCCCATCCGTGGTGACCACTCCGTTTTCTATTGTGGCTCAAGGGTCGAATATTTTGTCATTTAACGTAACTTTGGCAATTAACTACTAAACTAATGAACTGCTAAATACAGTTCAAGAAGATGAGGCTCATTTTAAGAAAAAGGGCCCCATTTTATCATTTGTATTGAAGTAATAATGTTAAATTAGATAAGCCAGACAAATTTGTTTTTAATGTGATTGTTTGCTCTGTATACTGTAGGAAATGATCATTGTTGAAGATAACGCTATTTAATAATTATTATTAAGGATTGGCAGAATTCTTTGTTAATACATTGTCAGGACATTGGAAAATTAATAGAACAGGAAAAATTACCTGTATACTTGCGCCCCCTGCTGTTTAAATAAGTCACTACTTGCGCGGCGCCTTAATGGAATCTCATGAAATCTCTTCCATCATGAATCCATACACACATTGACACACAGAAAAGAAAAATGCAACAGGAGAATTCTGTCATTCACGTGACACATAACACATGGCAATCATCCTTCATGGTGAAATCTTTATTTCAGCACATCTCTGTCTGTTGAGATCATTTCACACACAGGAAGCTTAACAAATCATGTGTTTTCCCATGATTCCACTAGCAGGGGGTTATACAGAATAGCCTGGAATGGCATGCTGCTGTTGTAGTAGTAGTATTAGAAGTACTAGTTCGGTGCTCCGTGAGTATTTAAGAGGTTTTTTCTTTAGATTTTTGCACTTTTAGGTACTGCTAGCAGGGTTACCCTACTACTTGTTTCTGCTTTATGTTTCTGTTTGTGCGTGTGTCTGTGTGTCTTTGTGTACGTGTGCTGCATATATGGGTTAACCTGGATACACAGCAAGTAAATCATGCAGCTGTTTTGTTTGAACAAAAGTTTGCAGCTCTTGCTGCATCTAACTTCAGTAATATACTGCAATGGGTTTTGCGCTTTTTGACCCACAGGAAAAAGGAAAAAGCAAATCCTGTCTCCCAGAATTAAAAAAAGAAAGAAAACAAAATGGACACTGCTGTGGGTCTCTTTCCGGGAACACTGGACATAGATTCATAGTCAAAACCCTGGCCTTCTCCCCGTGTGTGGAAGACGTTGGACCTGGATCAGAGACCCCATCGTGATGTTTCATGAACACAAAAGCCATCACGTCCCCTCCTACCAACAGTCACCATCAGACAATGATACAGAACTCTCTGTAAATAATGCTTATGGAGCCATAACTGTCTGTGAGTGTATGGCATGGCTGAATGTTTGATATATATGTATATATAAATATGCTAAAGGAATGCTAGGATATGCACTCATTATTATCTCCCAACAATACTGTGAGAACTGGCAGTTCACCCTTTCTAACTGTTTGACCTTTCACTGACCTTGGGTGCGTACCAGTGGATTCTCATAGGTCTTATTATGGGATGCATTCAGATCAAACCAAACAATACATCGGTTTATATGTCCTCATGTGATTTGAAACGTGTTGTCGTGATGAGTTGAATGAACATTCCCGTCATGCTTTCGGTCGACTCACTTCCCATTTGGCCTGTTTTTAATCAATTCAGTAGGGTTGGGATGGCAACAAGGATGAGGATGACATAGCGCGAGGAGCAGGGATTAAATTGATTAGTATTATGGGATGCCGGGTAAGGTAGTACCTTTTTAAAAGAGCGCACATTAGGAGATAAATCGACAACAGGCGTATACCCACTGCACTAGTCTGCTTACATGCTTTCAGGGATATCTTTTTAATGTCATGTTCCACGTTCTTCCTGCAGAGGTTCGGCAGACGCCCATGAAGTCACTGCCCAGTTCTCCCCTCTGTCCAATTACACACACACACACGCACACACACACACACGCACGCACACGCACGCGCACGCACACACACGAACACACGCTCGTAAACACATGCAAATACACGCTCACATGGACACGCTCGCAGACTCACACACGCACCCACACACACACACACACACACACACACACACACACACACACACACACACACACACACACACACACACACACACACACGCAGACAAAAACACACACGCATGCTCATAAACACATGGAGACTCACACACACAGACACACACACACACACACACACAAATGCTCAAGCTCCTCCTTCACACTTTCCTCTCCTTCATAGGCCAAGGATAAAAAAGGCAACGGGTGGGATGGCCGATGCTACGTGCTCCTCTCAGGCCACGCCAGGCTGGGTTACACCGGTCCAGTGGTAGCCACAAAGACCCTTTGTTTCTCTGCAAAAAACCCAGTCGGGTATTCAACCCTGTGGGGTTGTGACGCCCTCACACTGCGTCAAGCTCAAAGACGGGCCAAAAAGTCCCCTCGGTCTCCCCTGCCTCCAACTTCTTGACTCCTCCTCCTCCTTCGTCTCCTCCTCCTCCTCCTCCTCCACTTCCTCCCCTGCCTCCTCCTGCTCCTTTCTTGTCTGCAGGTTCTGAGGCACACGGGTAGTCCTGGGACAGCGACTGGGGCCGGGAGTGTCCCAGGGACTCCACGGAGAGGCTGTGGCCGGACAGCACGCTGCTCAGGCTGGTCTGGCGCGCCCCCCTGGGGTGGGTCTCAATCTCCACCCGCACCTTAATACTGGTCCCATCTCTGTGGGGGGGGGGGGGGGGGGCAACCAAACAAACACCAGAAACGGAAGACACATAGAATTAGGGTTTAGGGTTAAGGTGTTGGGTTTAGGGGGTAGGGGTTAAGGTGAAGTGTTCAGGGTTCAAGGTTCAAGGTTTATGATTTAGGGTTCAGGGTTACACATAATTGTTTGGTTCACATGAAATATTACTAGCACTATCTAAACAGGCAAACTGTTCTTTGGATTATTATTGGCTGTGTAAATACAGTTGAACTTGCAGATTATACCCGAGAGGAGACTGAAGAAGCAAATCTTACCTTAAGGAGAAGGCTTGAGTGTCGCTCAGCTTGCCATCGGGCACCACAACCAACTCGCATTCTGATTGGCTAGCCTTCTGCAAGTATCCAGGACTTTCCGTGGCTTCCTCCAATCCTGTGCAGGCATTCACCTCGGGTGGTGCCGTGCTCGTACTAGGGAGCACACCCACTTCCTGTACACTGACTTTAACTTCCTGCAAGTGGGTGTTGCCAGGATTTCCCGGATTGTTTTGACCCGTCCAGTGGTCACTGACTACGTGAGAGAACAGAAGATCTTCAAGGGAAGTTGAAAGGCAGATCAGATCAGGCCGACACATCACATTGCATTAATCACATAATGCTGAACACGCTCAAAGGTGACATATTATACCGCAATGTGTGAGTGTGATTAGCCGTTACAAGCCGTTTTGAAAATCCGCCTCTTTGGACATCACAAGTGGGCGCGTCCACCTAGATGCGTGCTGGATAGATCAGTCTACCAGCCTACCCGGTGGACCGTAGCGAACGTTGCTCATCTATCCGTCGTACATCGAGTTGGACAGGCCCTCTTGTGATGTCACAAGAGGCACATTTTCAAAACGGCCTGTAACGGCTAATCACGCTCACACCTGATGGTATAATATATCCCCTTGAGGAAGACATTGGAGGAGCTGAGCTGGGCTACAGGGTGCGTGGGGCGCTGTACTCACAGCTAGCTAGGTCCTCCAGCTGGATCTTGTGTGAGTCGGGGGGGTCACCCTGAGGGCGGCACCAGCCGTTCCTACAAAGGGACATGGGGACCACCCCGTAGACATACGTCAGCATGAGGGGCACCCCCATACCTGGAAGGAAACACACGCGGTCAGCAACAGGGCTGGCACAGCGGCATGGTTGAATACTTTATTCTGATTGGTCGAAAACGTTCCATGGGTCTGCGTTATTTTTCCGGATTAACAGTTAAGAATCCATACTGAACTATCCAGGTGAACTATCGACCAGTTGCAGCTTTGACGCATAAAAACTCAAAGCGCTGTGGAAGAATATATAATTAGAGCCGATTAGGTTGAAAATAACGTTATGGATTAAGGTAACTCATACGAAATCGTTGTTCCAACTGTGGTATCAGGGGAATATACTGCTCCTGGGTGTCTCGTTGTTAATCCATATGATGCATCCAACACACAACACTCACAACAGAAGGCCCCCCCAAAGGAACATCTTAAACTTCAAAGCATCATTCTATACTAACCAAAATGTCTCTCGCTGATCTGTCACCAGTTAGATTGTTGATGTTGTTTATATATCCCGGGTTGGGAATTCAGGAAATCAGTCTAAATTGAATCAGAACTCCTTGAAATTGATATTATGATGTTGTAGTAGGGAATGACATTTCTACATTGATATAATATCAGTGGAAAAGTGTTAAAGAATGAAAACAATGTCTGTGCTATACACACTTCCGAGAGAGAGCGATCCCAGAGGAACTTCTCTTCTTTCCACTCTCATAACCTTCACCAATTTATTATCAGCAAAACTCACACGACCAGGTCTCACACTACCCCTCCCACCACCCACCTCCCTGGGATTGGATGGCTTGTGAATGAGCTGGGAATGTGGGAACACAGTGTAGTATACAGACCAAACAAACAAAAAGAGCTCATTAAGGCCGCTGGAGCTGGGGCGAAAGGCTGGGGCAACTATCTGAGGGCGACAAAAGAACAAGACACAGGACGAGGTGTGTGTGTGTGTGTGTGTGTGTGTGTGTGTGTGTGTGTGTGTGTGTGTGTGTGTGTGTGTGTGTGTGTGTGTGTGTGTGTGTGTGTGTGTGTGTGTGTCTGTGTGTGTGGGTGTGTGGGTGTGGGTGTGTGTGTGTGTGTGTGTGTGTGTGTGTGTGTGTTTGGTTGAGAGGTGGGGGGTTCATACAGACGCAAGGTCTCTCTCACCCCATGTCTGTTTACGAATAGTGGCCAATCACTGCAGCCATCGTTTAGTATCGCAAAGCATTGGTAATAAGGGCTGGATTAAATACCGGTAATAACTAATAAAACCCACCCACCATACGCACTAACATCCCCAAAATGTGGCCTGCAGACGAAAACGGCAACAACCAGACATGTTTAATAAAATCATGTTCACATTTTGTGAAGCTAAGAAGATTATACAGTGTGTGTGTGTGTATGTGAAAGTGTATGTGATTGTTTGTATGTCTGAGTCTGTGTGCGTGCTTGTCTATGTGTGTGTGTGTGTGTGTGTGTGTGTGTGTGTGTGTGTGTGTGTGTGTGTGTGTGTGTGTGTGTGTGTGTGTGTGTGTGTGTGTGTGTGTGTGTGTGTGTGTGTGTGTGTGTGTGTGTGTGTGTGTGCGTCCGGAATCCTGCACAGATGGAGCGCGGTCAGTGGTGGCTGAACTTGGCCCGCTGCAGGGTGATTACTCCTGAGAGGTACTTTCTTTGGTTCATCTACAAAACCCCTGACTCATCTCTTCTCAGAGCCTGGAGCATCCCTTCATCCTCCCAGCTAGACACTAGGCTAATGGCTAGCTCGGAGTGCCCCGTCCACCTCCCTGCTAGATGCTAGGCTAACGGCTAACTCTGAGTGCCCCTGCCACCTCCAGCTAGCCACTAGACACATGACCATATTTTGTTATACATATTCTATATATTCATACTATGTCATTAACGAGGGGGGGGGGGGGGGCTTTCTCCCCAGACTGTCTTCTACACAGACATTCGGGTTCAGAACCTTCCAGCTGAAAGTTGACCAAAAAGCTAACCCATAGCTATAGCAACATAATTCATTAGGTTAACGCTGTTGCTATGTATTTCTCTTACCCACGGTGATGGCTGCTATGACCGGCGACACAAACACTGACATCATCACTCCACTTGCCACGGTCAAATAATGCTTACTTCCTGAGATGTTGTTTTTTTTACAGCGACCATGAACCTGGAGAAAATAACATAAAAATATAGATATTTCATCATTCAGGTTTATTATTTATACAATTAAGTCTAATAAGGCTTATTGAGATGAAGTTTACAAGTTTTTAAGTTTTGGTTAATAACATTAAATACAAAACCTATATCAAATAGGTAAATCAAAACCTACCTACAAACATATTTAAACACTGTTCCACAACAAATCAATCCAACCTCATGTCCCACACTTTTCTTGAAAAACTACAATACAGAGTGCAACATAACGATGAAAAATCAGACCAATAGGGACCCATTGGAATGGTCAATTTACAACAAAGCATGCACTGCATGTTTACTAAAAAGTGTCAAATGTCAATCATGCGTGAATGTCTACTGGACCGTCCACTGTCTACCAGACAGTGAGACAGCTCCAGACAGCTTGTACCTTGCGGCCCATGTAGATGGGTATGCCCACTATGATGACTGGTATGGCTATCCCTGCGATCAGGGAGATGACCACTGGGGCCCCCAGCAGCATGCCCACCTGCCAGAGGACCTTACGTGTCTGGGACCAAGGCTTCTTCCCCCAGAAGGTACAGCCTGAGGGACTGAGAGAGAGACAGACGGAGGAGGAGGAGGAGGAGGAGAAGAAGAAGAAGAAGAAGAAGAAGAAGAAGAAGAAGAAGAAGAAGAAGAAGAAGAAGAAGAAGAAGAAGAAGAAGAAGAAGAAGAAGAAGAGATAGAGATGGAGGGGGGAGATAGAGAGAGAGTGGGAGAGAGTGAAAGAGGGAAAGAGAGATGGAGAATTAGTTTGAGGGAAAGAGAGATGGAGAAAAATTTCCATGTGTACAAATACGAAAAAACAGGCACAATTAAATTAGTTTTAATCAAGAATTGAAAAGTTAAAGTGAGATGAGGGTGAAAATCACAGCTCGTGAACAGCACCCTTGGGCCAAATTATCTGGCTGGCCTACATAAGAAAATATCTAACCCATTGTCCTTGTCTTCCACTGTGTGATCTCATCCACATATGACCTGTTAAGCTTTTTCCATCTGCTTGCTTGATCATGGATTCCCTAGACTTAATGTCACTTTGAGACCCTAGTTAAGTGTTCAGAATAATGCTTCTGTACTGCTCTGCTTCCTGCCTCTCAGATGGCAGATTTACTGTTTACATCTACGCTTCATGGAGATAAAAAGAGCCCTCAGGACATTTGTGGTAATCTATAGGGCACAGCTCTCCTTCTAATGTACTAGCAACTGTTGGGCCGTGTCTCCATTCATGGCTTGGTAACATAAAAGCATAAAACACAACCAAAAGTAAAATTGTTAATGTAAAGATTTTTTAAATGTTTGTTAATTCGTATGTTTGAACCATTTTTATTCAAAGTAAGTCAAAAAATCGTAGGAAGGTGAAAAATAGATGTAATCTTTTAAATGCTATCTATTATGTTATTCATCATTTATCAATTTCACCTTTTCATCAGCTAATATTAAGAAACTGCAGGCTAAAACGTGAAAAGTGATTCCAAATGAGCAAACCTTTCACCTATTCACTTTCATCTTTTCAGATGAATGAAGATTTATTTTTTTATGAGCTACTTCTGCTCATAAAGACAATCATCTCCAAAAGCTTGAGTTGCAATTGCTGCTGCAGCATGGAAATGTTGGGTCCGACAGAGCAAATTAATTGATTAGTCAGCAGAAGCTCTTGTGTCCATGACTGGAAAAATCAATGTGTGTCTAGCTGAACCCGGTCGCTTTGAAGCCATGCAGTTTGATAAAAGATTACATAGACATGATGAATCGCTAAAAGGCTCTTTGTTAAGCCATCACACAGTGCCAACCTTCATCCGTTTGGGAATTTGATGTTTAATTTGATTAATTTAATGTAAACACCTGCATTCTGTATGTATTGCATGCTATCTGGGTTTCTTGGTTCTGAGAAAAACATTGAATATCTGCCTTTCAAGGAGCCCAGGTTGCAGAAAATGTCCATGGGTAAGACTAAATAAGATGGCTAGATTAGCTTGTCGTCAATGAGGAAATCTGTCTTTTACAAAATATATATTAATAAAATTGAAATGATTTATTGCCCATTTAAACCACTCAGTATGTTTGATGGGCACTATATTAATAACTTTACCTTGCCTTTTCTGAACTATCTTTGTCTTTTAATTGATTTATGAGTGATTGGGAGTTGTGCCGTTTATCTGTTTACGTTAACAGGCTCTGGGAACAACGACAACTGCAACTTCTCCTTAATGGAGCACACGAAGACATCCATCTGAGTCCTGCTGACACAAGCACGGCCAGAGCCATGGATATCTTAGGTAGTGCAGGTCGGTGACCTACTACATTAAACCGCCAGCAGCACTGATACCTGAGGTAGCGCACGTCGGTGATCTCCTGAACTGATACCTGAGATAGTGCACGTGACTCATACCTGAGGGAGTGCACGTCGCTGATCTCCTGAACTGGTACCTGAGGTAGTGCACGTCGGTGATCTCCTGCATGCACAGCCAGCAGAACTGGCAGGCGCACACGGTGCAGTTCATGCGGTTGCAGCTGCCATCGTTGGTCTTCATGATGTAAGCGCCGCAGCGCGGGCACGCCTTGATCTCCTCCGCATCTATGGCAACCGACGGGGGAGGAGGGAGGGGGAGGGAGACATGTGCTTTTACATTATGGTTCAACACTTAGCTTTTGGTTAACATGCTATGTCTTTACCGGTGTTTTTATTCTTTGCATGTAAACATGTGTTGACTATTATATTACACTATTATTTTAATTTTTATTTTCCTCTTTTGTCTTTTAGTGATTCTGAATGGCGTTTATGTTTCAAGGAGGCTTTATAAATACATTTGCCTTGCCTTAGTTAGACAGTGGGGCATACTGTATGTGAATGAAAATGAAAGGCAGCTTTGAATTGTACAAACTTCCTTCCTACAATATAATTCCTTATAGTCTGTATGTGAATAATAAAGGAGCCACTTTGTGAATGGGAGGACTAGAGAGGGTTCCACCATGAATGTAGGAACAGGGTCATCTTTCAGCTTTATTCTCCGGCACATTGATTGAAAAAGGAGTAGCATCGGTCGCTGATGGCAATGACATGGTTGAGCCCTAGGTGTCTGCAACAGCACAAGCTAGTAGACTGATAATTTAAGATAATAATAGGTACATTGTAAAAAAAGAATAAGAAAATGTCTCTTTCCTGTGTGTCTTTACTTTCCCGACTATAAAGGCCTGTGAAACTGATTAAAGAATAGATTATGAATGCGTAACTAACTAATAATAATATATTCCAACTTGCAATGATTTTTATCACAATAGCGGACAGGGTGTGAACCTAAATATAGGCATATGTATGCCTAGATTTTTTATAAAACATATAGTTCCGGTCCTTGATTTTGATTGTCTCAAAGCCATTTTAAAATACTCTCATATAAACACACACCTGTTACCACATAATAATCAATTGTTCAATTAATTGTTAGCATTAAAGCGCCAACAATTTCAAAGTATGCCTGTGTTGCTTGGCAACCTCTTAGTAACCGTTTTAGTAACTATAGTGAGTTACTGTAGACCACGTCCTCCGCTTCTACCCTAGTTCATCATGTCTGCCCTTATAATTCATAGATTCAAATAACTTCCAATTTCTATCCCACACCACTTGAAACCGTCTGATATGATCTAAATCTGCCTTGACATGTAACACGTTGTGTCGGCGTGAACCTCTTTAGGTTGGATATTTCCTGCCTTGTTTGTCCACTGCCTTCTCCTCCTTGAACTTGCACGGCCCGCTTTGACATTTTGACAACAATTCAGTGTGAAGGGCTACCTCCGCTGGGGTCCTCGTTGAACACGTAGAGCGTGGAGCCGTCATGGCCGCCCGACGTGTGGCGGGCGCGCTGGCGCCTGGCCTGGTCACACGTCTGGTCGGGGTGCCACAGCTGGCGGCAGTGGTAGCAGAACTCTGTGTCGCATCCCTCGCGCCCGCAGCTCAGCTTGGGACACTCGGCGCATCCGTAGGCGATCACCGCGTAGCTGCGGACGGGCGCGGAGGGAGCAGCGGTGGGAGGTCAGAATCGCTGGCGTATGTTTGGGCTGGTTCTGGTGTCACATGGGTCAGGACTTCCGTGACTTCAGACTGAAGGGAAACCCCTCCAGTGCACTGTGCTCACGTTGATCAGAGAGTAACCAGAACTGATATGTTTTTTGTTTTTTTTTCTAAATGTCGCTCAAAGAATCGACTGCATTCACATTGATAAATAATTAATACACACAAACAAACTAACAAAGTATTTACCGTAACACCAAGAAAAACAACACATTCTAGATTATTCGGAGAGCCAACGTAATCCGTGGCTAAGCTTCTGTCACTAAGACCTCGAGGAATGTGTGTTAGAGACATATTGGGGCTCTGATTTAGTAGCTTACGCAACACACAGACACTTCAAACGCTGTGCGTGTGTGTGTGTGTGTGTATGTGTGCGTCTCAAGTCAAGACCCAAACTAAGACCTGATGGCATGCATTCTAATTCAGATTTTAATAATTTAGAAGCACTCAAATAAACAAAAATAAGTACTGCGCTGTGATAGTTTTTTAGGTACACACGATGAGTGACACGTTGGAGGTCTTTGTATATATAGTCAGCTGTTGCTTCAGATGGATTAGCATATAGGCTTGGACTACAAAATGCATGACATCATCATGAGTACTGAGGAGCAGGGGAGACAGCCAGTCTACTGTTCCCGACTCCAAACTGTCTCGCACACACACACATACACAATAACACAAAGATGCACAGACACACAAACACACACCCTCAAACACAGATGCACGGACACACACACACACACAGCATCGCAAACATGACACATAGTCAATAATGTTAAACCGTACATGCGTCCAAAACACACACAAACGCACGCACACCCACACACACACACATACACAAACACACACACACACATACACACACACACACACACACACACACATACATACACACATGCACACATTCAAACACACCCACAGATATTGGAGTTTCCAGTCATGCTGATGATCGCACACTATCTCTTATTACGGCCTCTTATTATCAGCACATCAGTATAAGCTCAGAACAAAGCTTCCATATTATCAAAGTTTTTCCCTCCACAGCCTTGCATATAGTGCTGTATTTGTGTCTCAAGTTCTCATAGATATTTGTGGATTTCTTAATTTATTTAAATGCATATATATCGTCCATGTGTGTGCTTCTTACGTGAAAGCCAAGATTAATGGTCCTGCTTCAAGATGATTGAAATTATAGGGTAGGGATCGTAAATTAACTATGAATAATTGATGAGGCGCTTTTACAGGCAACTCACAGGTAGGGTGAGTGAATATTAACTAGTTATAGGCTGCGGACAGTGTGGAGGGAAGGAAACCCAGAACCTTTAATATCTCATCTCAAGTGAAGAACCCATGCTGCTTTCAAGCTCTTGACCAGATGCCAAATAGCACTATCCTTGTCACGAGGGCGTAGCTAAAAAACCTCGCAGACCTTTCATTGTCAAATGCAATCCTTAGGAAGCTAACGATCGGACACAACTGCTCCGACATCGGATAGCATGACGCAATAACAAACATCATAAGCATTGTTAAAGCTCTCCTGATCCTTCAGAACCGGATGGATCCGGCCTACGGTTCTGCGAGGGGCTCACCTGCAGTCGGGCGCCGGGCACCAGCGGGTGTCGGGGTCGTTGGCCAGGAAGCGCCTCAGCTGGTACTCCTCAAAGCGCTCCAGCAGCGCCCGGTCGTCGAGGACGGCGCGCACGTCCGACGGCGCCAGCGGCTCGGCGCACTGCGGGCAGGCGATGCCCACGCGGCTCTCTGAGATCTCGATGCGCAGGTACTGCCGCAGGCAGTCGGAGCAGGCCCGGTGCGAGCAGGACGAGAGGCGGGGGAAGTGGCGGCGCGGCTGGCTGAGCAGGCACAGCGGGCACTCCTCCAGGTGCTCGTCCAGAAGCTGCTCCTGGCCGGAGGAGGACAGGGACAGGACGTCGGCCGAGCCGCCGCCGCCGCCGTCGACGTCCACCCCGGCGCCGCCGTCTGAGCAGCACTCCCCCGCGGGGAACGCTTCCTCGCCGCTCCCATCGTCGGCTTTTGTATCGACTCTCACGTCTGCTCCATCCGTCACCGGAACGCAGAGTTCAACGGCGGTGCTTGTTGAGAGGTTCTCCTCCTTCAAAACAAAAGCGTAATTTTAACATCTACAAATCATAAGAAAACACCTCATGCAATGCTTACTTAGCTTTAGCCAAAACTATAGCCAAGCATATAGTATATTTGGTATTGACTCCACAAAACTTTTGCTTTAATTGTACAGAGGGAGTGAGTAAAATAAGGAAAACAGACAAGTCGTCCAATAACAGCTAGCTAAGCTGAGTGCAAAGGGGGACATGTAGTTAGTTGCTACTCTGTTTCTTGGCAACAGAATTGGTATAAATTGCTCTGTAATTAGGACCAACACTCTAATGGATGGGAGCTAGAGCTGGAGGCCTGCACGCTAACAATGTACCGGTTAATCATCTACAAATTGCCCCAGACGTTACAGAACCATCACGCAAGAGGACCACTTGTTTTTCATTTTTTCGAAAACTTAAAAGTTATCCTGGTATACACTCTGGTATCCTGAAATACTTTAAAACACAGTAATATCTGCCAAAGGAAGAAAATACCAAAATACACCTGGTTGCCAGAAAGGGGAAAAAATGAACTTCCTTATGTAGTTCACGCAGCCCACATTTCTTTTGAGATTCCTCGCATATTTGATCCTCCTCCCCCTAGAAAGTAATAGTAAGTTCTGTCTTTCCCTCTGTACTCATTCTACTTCATTGTTTGCCAATCCTGGGATTGCCTGAAATGCAAGTGGGTTCGCAAGAGATTTCTGGCTTATAAACCAAAGATATCTGAAGGTACATTTTTGTATTCAAAGGTTTTGAACAATAAAGGTCCCTTGCGTGCAAAACCACCTGTCTAATGATTAATATCCACGAGAAAACTACAACTACTACCTTCTTCACTCAGACATCGATATTACAAGCATATTCAGTTTCATATTCCCGGTTCAAAACGGGAGCAAAAGCTCAACATTGCACGAAGTTGGTGTCGCAAGAACTTATAGCGAGGTCAAAGCCAAAAGAAAGTGTGTGTGAACCATTGCTTTAGTCTATATCCCTTCACCAACCAACAACACTACTACACAATGATAAAAGCCAGGCCTACCAGCTGTGGATGGTCGCTGGGTGTGAGGGTGATGACCACCTCGTCCTTTGGCCAGACTTCCGCAGGCTTTTCTGGCCCGGGCTCTGGCTTGGGCTTCCGGCTGAAGAAGTTAAGGAAGCTAAGGTGCCCCGTCTGCTGCTTGGGTCTCCTCATGGTCTGGAGCGGGGGCCCGGGATGCTGTGGTGAGGCGGTTCTGAGACCATGAACACAAGGCCACCATGTGTGTGTGTGTGTGTGTGTGTGTGTCTGATGCCGCCTGTGTTGTCAAGTGTGTTTGATTGTGTGTGTTTATCTCTGTGTCTTCTGCCACATATTCTTCTCCAAGTTTGTGTTTGTGTGTATGCGTGTTACTGTTTGGTTGTGTGTTTGTGTGTGTGGCCGTGTCAACTCAACCTTGGCACAGCTCAGCGTTGGAGGACGGACGTCGGCTGTGCCGTACAAGGGAGGGCGAGCGAGAGAGAAAGAGAGAGAGAGACGACCGCGAGGAGGAGAACATCTCCGGAGAGCGATTGGAGTCTCGTTTAGGTGTTTGTCCTCCTTCTTCTTCTTCTTCTTCTTCTTCTTCTTCTTCTCCTTCTTCTCCCTCTCTCTTTTTGTCTCTTGCTCTTCCTCCCCCGCCTTCACCAAACGTCTCTCAAGTCGTCCAAAGTGCTAGGCCGAGAGATGGCACCTCTTCCTCACTGGTCTCTGACGGGTTAGCAGTGTCTTTGCCCGCAACTGAAAAAAAATAATATATATGTTACAGCTCGTTACAGATTGGGGTTTCACTTGCCAAACTGCAAGAGACATTATTGCGTTATACACAATAGGCTAAATGAAATACCATATAGGAATGTTTCACTGTAGGATACTAGTCAAAGAAACGTAGAACATTTGGAAAACATTCATCTTGAATGTTGAAAGTGGCCAATGAAACATGAAAGGACCCCTGCACTCTTAACATTCTGCCATGGATCTATTATACAGCTTGATGCAAACTAAAGAGAATTGCAGCAAATTGAGATCCACGTCATTCGGGAGAGGGCAGGGGGTTAGCTATCTTGCCTACAGGTAAGGGTGGACATGGACATTAAAACCACTATCTTTAGGCTTGGTAATGAATAACCTTATATCCTGACACCCCTCTAGATGTAACAAATACAGTGCCGTTTACGGGGCTCAGTTAAAAAACGTAGGAATAAGTTATTTAAATGTGTTAGAAAGGGACCCGATAATGACACCTGATCTTACAATTTATTCTCATAGCCTCACATTCATCTGTGTTATGTTTAAAGTAATTTGTTCATGCAGTAGATTTTCAGTTTTTTAAGCCTAAAGTGTAGTTACAAG
Source organism: Gadus macrocephalus (assembly GCF_031168955.1). Classification (NCBI taxonomy): domain Eukaryota; kingdom Metazoa; phylum Chordata; class Actinopteri; order Gadiformes; family Gadidae; genus Gadus; species Gadus macrocephalus. Next base: position 7,230,895 of record NC_082402.1, on the reverse strand, counting down.
TGTATAAGGGTTTGAAACCTGTAACCTTTCATTCATAATCAAACTAGATACAGAAACAAATGATGACCTTCAACAATTGTCGTAAACAAGGGATATTTGCTTTAAGAGATATGACGACTTAGCCCACTGCCCTTCAAACTACAATGCTGTGTGATGCACTACTTCAGGTGCAGCCCTGACTGGAGCAACAGATGTCAACAACATCACCAAACGCTGCTTTCTACTTCGGCGGTGGAGCACAACAAACGATTTTGACGTTGGCAACTTTGCAGACAGTCAAACGTGTTGAAGCAGCCTACAGGTCAGGTGCAAACCGGGTCAGAGCCAGAACCCTTCAGCTCAGGAGTCCAGCACCTTCACCAATAGACTAAAAGGTCAGGCGGTCGATACAGAGAGACGAGCAATGAGCCAAACAAAGGCTATAAGGTGTTTGAGGCTTAGCTTAGGAGGCACAGAAAAAGACGCATGGTGCAAGTAGACAGCAAGACAGTGAGCCCCTTCTGGTTCCACGAGCAACATGCTTGACTAATGACATCTTCCATTCAGAAAGACACCCAAGCGATTAATACTGTGACAAAGACATTACCAAGTGCGAACTACAATTCAAAGGATTCTTCTTCATTGTCTCATTGATTATAAAGCACACCATCACAGAACCATCACAGGAGGAATAAGAGAGCATGTGACAAATTGAACCAACCCCATGTCAAATAAAAATGATGGGGAGTGCTGATGTGCAAAGGGGATACAGACTTCAGCCATTTTTGGATATGTCTCCCAAATATAACTGCACGCAGCCTACACACAACGTTGAAGCGACAAGGAATGTCATAATTACGTTCGTGTTGTTCTTGGTTTCACTGAACGGATCATTTCTGCAGAACATTCAGATTTCCCGGAAGAAGCTTGTTCCACACCACAAACGTCTGCGTTTTGGAAAAAAGTTCCAGCACAGGATCCTTAAGACACCGACCAAGAGAGGAAGGCATAAAATAATGTGGTGTGTATTTATAGAAAGAAAACCTCCCACACGTTCACATCAAGGGACTGCCCAGGCAACACACATACACGTGCAATTATATACTGTGGACATGGAGCAAAGTATTTATGTTGTGAATCCGAAAACATGGTTATTTTGTGAACCGTAGAGCAGAACTAGGCCTTCACACGTTGACAAACATCATTTTCACACGTTTGACTATGAAATAAATCTGACAAATCTGAAAATGACGTAACCGGTGTTACAATTCCAAAATCATAACCAACACGGCTTGCAGGATTACTGAGGTTTAAAGGGCAAACACAAAATCCACCCTCAAACTTTGTCCTAATAACAACTGTATGTCATTGGAAAAAAATACAAACAAAAAGCAAAGGACAGCTACTCGTTTTACTTTGAAATTGACACAGATAAGGTACATTTTCTGGAATAAAAGTAAAATCGACCTTGTGGTTACAGTAAGTGCCCGTGAAACACTGCACGAGGAGAATGGCAGATATAAGGCTGGTGTTTTGTTTGTCGCAGAACGGGGCCAAGGGTAGAGGTCTACGGAGTATTAGGTAACCATGCTAGCAAATAGGAGGTAAAAGCCAGTTAATGTGGAATTAGGGCCCATGGGACAAACCCTTTCTGGAAGCCAGGGGATATTTTTTTGGATATTTACCAGCCACCATTTGTCAGATGAGGGTTTAAAGCAAACTTCTTCTATTTGTGTCATCAGGCTGCCTGTTGTAGGCCTAGCTGGGTCATTCTACATAAATACATATTTACTACTAATTTAGTACATTTACAATAGTTCTTAAACCCAAACTGCTATTTTGAGTTATCCAGGACTATATAAAAACAGTTTTTGTTTTAAAAAAATAATTACCACCGACACCTTAGAAAATGTTGAAAATAAATTAAATATCTTTCTGGGATGACAGGAAAGCTAATGTACAGGAGCAGCAAGGGGCCATAAAGAGAGATAGGACTGGACTAGGACAAGAGCAAGATGGACACTGAATATAAACCAATGACCCACTAACCTCAGCCTGAAGATGTGGCAACAGCACAGCCAACGTCAATACAAGACTCTGTGGATAAACTATATTTGTTTTGTAACACTTTTTTTAACCACATTTTTCTAGTTTGTTCTTGCCTCTTCCCTCTCTTTCTTTCCCAGCCACCAGAACCCTTTAATTCACACTCAACAATACGTTTCTACAATAACTCATTCACAAATAGCAACACAGCAAAACACAAGAACAAGAAAAGAAGAAAACTCTACCTGCTTCATAGAATATAACTCAAAATAAATAAAGGCGAAATGTTTACAAAATCTGTGATCAGAACTACATGATATAATGCATGAATACGGTTATAAATAAATAAACGAAGGTTTCAGGCATGTGCTTCATTTTCTCGTGGATGTATATATAAAAGGACGAGACACAACAGCAAGCTGTTGCTATGCAATCCGATGACCAAAGGTCAGTTTTCACGATGAGTTCTTCCGTCTCGGGGAGAGGGGGAGAGGAGGAGGAGGAGGAGGAGGAGGTGGATGGGGAGGCATGGCGATACACCATATTAAATATCTCTTCACTGGACAGCAGCCCACATCAGCAATGCGGCTTTCAGGAACCGTGAAAAGCGACCTCAAACTCAGAGAAGCCACACACACCTCGTGTGGGCTATGAGTCCTGCAGCATCCTTATGCAATTCTCATCACTTTGGCTCCATCGTGCAATAAAATATAGGCTTATTCCCTGATATAATAAATAACGCGCATATAGGTTTTCCAACGATTAAGGTACATTGAGTAGATTAAAACCCTCTTTATAAACAAAATAAATTTTACAGCCTTCACGTTTGCCTACATACAACTTAATGCGGTATCTAAAATAAACGACGGTTTCCGCAACGCTCTCGGACTTATGAAGGGAAACATCCACTTAAATTATTCAAAGGGGGTATGGGGTCTGTTCAGGGCATCAGTGGGCTATTGCAGGGGAGTGGCAAGGTTAACAGGCTATGGACATTGTTGTCAATTTCCAGAAAACATTGTCGGCCATCAGCTACAAACAACGCGTACAGCGCAGTGCATGAGCGCAAGACCGCTCACAAAGCGTGAACGTATTTTTTTAAGGAACGCACTATTGTAAAAACCCATCTTGTTACGTAAACAGTGCCTTACCTCTTCCCTGGCGCGTTGTGTCTCTGTGTGTGTGCAGTGTGTTGAATCGACCACTGGCTCCTCCCCCTTCAGCACCACGGCACGGTGACAGAATCCCCTGCCTTTAATATCCGAGCAGAAACGAGCAGCGAGGTGGATTCTGTAGGGTGGCACCGCCACGGCCAGAGAGAGACGGGCCTGCGTGACGTCCTCCCCATCCACTGTAAAAAAGCAGTGCGCGACATGAGAGGAGGCTCACTGCAGAGACTCCAACCAATAGGATGACGCAGAAATCAAGGATCCCCCACCAAACATAAACAGGAACGCTCCAGTTAGAAAAAAAATAAAATAAAAAATAAAGCATTCTTGGGTGTATTTTCTCATGTCTTTCTTTTTTCCCCCGAATAGCCCACGGTCAATGTAAGTTGCAAGACAGGCCCTCAGGCTAAGTAACAACTGAAAGGCCTTTATGATATTTTATATAGCATGTGCACGGATGCGAAAGGCAGCTTTGAACCGTTTTTTTTGAACAGTTAAAGCTAGGGTGGGTAATTTCTTTACTGTAATATTTGGCAAAACTGTCCTAATAGCCAGTCAGCTATATGTAGGTGAAGTGCTCTGAGAATATCTGCTCATAACATTGCTCTCCCCTGCCTCTGTGGGCCGCACCCAAAAATTGCCACCGCTCATGTACACTTTGACCAATCCGAGCGAGGCTCCGATTCTCCGTTCTTATTGGCTGTGGGACTGTCCGGTCACCTTGGCAACGACGTTGGTGCGTCCCTGCGTGAGCGTTCACGAGCCTAGCGGTCTGACAGTTTTGTACTACTACGGCGGACAACAAATGAATAGCCGTGTCTTCATCAACGGCCCATAAATTTCCCATTCCCCGGATACCATCAACTAACACCACTAAGACAGAGAAAAAAAGAGGAAAGACACTTGTTGAAAGGACAGCTACTAAAAGGGAGGCGGAGAGAGCTCGAAATAAAACCAGAGTAAACATCGGCGTGGCTTATGAGCGATGGAGAGAGTTACGTGACCGGAGAAACTTAAAATCGGACGCTGAGATGGCTATATTTCTTATAGACAGGTAAGGAATTGTGCTATCCCTCCATGGTATATTGCGATGAATATGTAAAGTGTCGGCTGGTATGGTTTTTTACTAAGCAAAGCCACGATAACCGTTACATTACGGTTCTGTAATGTAACCATTTCAATACGGTTCTGTAGGATGTCTTGCATCAGCCGATGGTTCTTTTCCCGGTCCGTTTTATAGGTTAGTTATGGTCACACCAACCCTGGCTGTCGGAATAACACAGAGATTGTGCTAACACGTGGCCTAGGCTTCAACTCAACTGTGGATAATGTCCGAGTCACGTTTGTATAAAAGCTACGTTGACACAACTGCCAATATAAGCACTGCGAGGGAAGTCTAGCATATGATATTCCATGTATTGTTATAACGTTGTTGCAAGCTAGCAGCAGCCTAGCTCAGTTTCGCGATCGCTTTGAAGTGACGGTTTCCTTGTGTGTAATCTGGCTTTCTGTGTTATTTTAACAAATATATATATTTTTTCAGCACAGAACTGTACATACACAATGATGGACAACGACAGTAAAGAGATCATATCGATTGTCAATATTGATAAGAGGGAGACCTAGAAGAATTCTGTTATCATGGAGAAGGAGGTTTTGTTTTTGTTTTTTTTGTTTTTTTTGTTTTGTTCTTATGCTAACGAACTACAGTTGCAATTAGTTTGCTATCTTGCTTGGCTGATACAGCTACCTTTCTTAGGCCTACCAGCGCAATGGCAATGATTTTAAGATAACATACATGGTATGTCTGTGAGTAAGATGTTGATGCTATATATGTACTTATGTAGCAATCAGCACTAATGTTTAATTACCTCGGAATCGGACATGGTGTTTCGTCTTCCTATCAATGTAACTGAATTCACATGAACGCGCATAACTGACGTTCGGTGGGAGGAGCTACAGCAGGTAGCGTGGCAGGGACGGGCCAGAGAGTACGCGACGGAATCTCAACGGCTGTTTTCTCCAAAATCGCCCACCCTAGCTTTAATTGCTGCACTATTTTCCTAGGGAGAGGAGAGGAGAGGTGAGATGAGGTGGAGAGGAGAGGATGAATAAGAATTATGAATAACTCTAATTGTATTCGTACATTTATTGTTAAGATAAAAAGAAAAGAAACAGAAGACAACATGTAATTTACAATACACTGTACAGTAGGCCTACATTCAGTCAACTATTACCAATACCAACATATTGTTTCTGGTTCTCGGATGTTAAAATAGTGGATAATAACTATTTATAAATGAATATCTATATTTAAACCATTATGACACGCCCAACTACCGTTGTTCCAGTTTTGACGACTTATGCGAATGAATTCATCTGTTTTTGTTCATTTTATTGCCCGATCTTAGAACTACAACTCCCATGATGCATTGGACCAGACCACCGGAAATTGTTTTCGGAAGCGGAAACCGCCGATTGAGCGGAAGAGAATGTACACAAGGAATATCACAAAATCAATTAAGTTATGAAAAACACCATTAATTGCTTTTCTTTGTCGCCGCGGCTTATAAAGAAATGGCGGCTCTTCAGACGCAGTGCTCTTGATTCAAACTCTCAAACTCTGCATGTATGACGAGATCAACGACGCGCGTAAACATCGCCATCGAGACGAGCATGCACATATATTTTGGTGAGTTAGCTTGAGGGGCTAAGTGAAGTAAATAGCGGCTGTTTGATTTGAACAGCAGTCGGTGATGTGTTTAGCTGCAGCTAACGTTAGCCAGTTGGTGTAATTAGCAGCCATACTTGAATGGCAACGGTGTCTTTGGTGTGAACGGTGCCCTGCATGATCCCACGGAAGCGACGTCTTAAAAGTCTGCTATTCGTTTTGATGATTTCAAGCTGAGGTATCAGGTTTATCAGTGGAGATGGGTAGCTTGTCACTGCTGGTTGAATCATCTACTGTTGAAATCTACGGCTGACCTTTTGATGTTTTCGTTGGATGTAATTCCTCGTTGTACATTTAACGTCGATTGTATTTAATTACAATGATGCAACATCGATATGGCACGATGCATGTAAACTCTGGTTGATTTTCGATCTGCTATTTAAAACGTCTGCTTAAATCAGGCCGATTTACATTTTTCTCATTTATTTCCTCGTAGAGTCACTAAATAGGTTTGACGTAAATAAGAATGACCTGATGATCCTGGGAGATTTCCAGAAGAGGTTTCAAAACAAAGAGGGGTTTACCGGAAGATGCCCAGAAAAAAACAACAGAATCCACAGCCTGTCAAATGTAAGTGATTTACGCTCACCGTAAAATGTGAAGCACTATAACAATCCATATATCTGGGAAGTGGCACTTTCCTCTGTCAATCTGGATAACTCTGTTGCTCCATAAAATAAATGGTGTCAATCATATGCTTAACTAAGCATATTATAAAGGTAGCCTGCATTGTGTGAATGTATGCAAAGGTCCCCTATTTACATAGGGACTTTTGATCGCTTTTGGCCTACCAGTTTGTATAGCTAACTGGGTAGTTGTTGCATCTAGCATACATCATCAGCTTCAGCCCAAAGTTTAGTTGAATGGTTAAAGGCGCAATGTGTAACATTTCAACTAGCTCATAGCTTAAAATTACCTGGACATATCTAGTTAATGCTGATCGATAATGGTTTCAATAATGTTATCAGTAGGATCACTTCCTATAGCTGATATATTCTCTGGTCAGCCAATAATATAGATGGCGATGCACCCAGAGCCCCTCCTACTAACACCACCAGAGCAGAGCAGGCTAGAGAGGACATAATTCTGTTATTGAGTTGTTTTTATTCTGAAAGACTCCTGCCTTACAGCTAGGAGCTCCATATTATGCATTGCAACTCCAACAATAGAGTAACCATATGGCGTTGTCACAACAACTGCATGTCAATCGTCTCTGCAATGTGTTAATCTTCTAAATGGAACAATTCAATGATCCTCATTATAGTATTTTATGACGCAACTTGGATAGGGAGTTTAAAAAGACGTCTCTCACCGCATATATCAAAAAATTTCCAGAGACTATTCATACTATTTGCCCAGCAGTTACTTCATTGAAGCTTCTACATTGCTGTGCTGCTGCGTGTTTTGATCCAAACTATCCACAAGATGGCAGCAATGCACTAGAGAGAAATTGTAAATTATGCATTTTAGTATGCAGTGTTTCCTTTTTTGCAGGAACAGCTGTCCTGCTCCTATGTTTCTCCATGTATTTCTCTAAACTGTCCACTAGATGGCAGCATTGTGCTATGGCAACTGTAGGATGCATGTGTAAACGCTTCAGTGTCGTCATCGGGAAGGCGTTTTTCCTATTTTAAAGGAACAGATGTTTTCAAGGTTGTTGGAAGTTAATGATTTATCAGACACGATCTATGGGGACATTGATGGCTCATCCCACGATACATCACCGAAGTAATATCAGATAAAAATGATTAATCCCTAGAGATGCAGGTGTTACAGCAGCCACATTGAAAGGAGAGAGCAAACTAAACAGATGGGTGTGTATATACAAATATATATTTATATGTACTTATATGCAAGTATACAAGTCACTAAAATAAAGAGGACCTTTCCATAATCCTTTGAAAGTATTCGAACGCACTCGAAGTTCATGACCGTGTACTTTTTACTCTTTTTCACCTACTAGGATGTCATTCCTTCTACCAGCTCTAACATTAGTCTTACATGAGTTATGTCACGTTGAAGGTCGTTTCTTGATCTGCACGAACACGTTGCATTACGAAAAAATAGCTGGCTTACCAGATGTAATTCGAAATCTAAATAAAATGCTAATCATTTCATAATAGATTTTCTATGTGAACCTTCCAAACATGAATTAACCTTGGATGGCAGCCTGCAAATTGAACCATTAAATTGAACGCTTGAAATTAATAAATAAAATCGAATGTTAGATTTATAATAACAATGTACAAAATAAAATATATATTTCTTAATGACACAGCACAATCTGTGGCTGCTGTCATCTGTTAGTGATAGCCCCGAAAGGAGGACAATGTTCAAATTTTTTATCAAATACGATCAATGGCTTATTGTAGAATTGTTATATGTATAAATACACAAAGCAGAGGGCCCTCAGAATCTATATTAAGGGGGAATTTGGTATAGTTTATGTGCAATAATAGATCGGTGTATAAAGGGTCTTTTCGAGCTTCAAGTCATTGAACGTTCAATGAAGGATCACCCCTTATTCTTAAATAATTTCCTCCAGGATCCATTAAGTCATCCGTATCTGTGTCTTATTATTTCCCTCAACTCCAACTCCAGCCCTTTATCGTGGCGCCGTGTCTTAACGGATGAGCCTCCGGTAGCCGTTAGTTTTATTTGGCTGCAGAACACACTCTGATTAGACGCCACCGAGGAACACATTTTGGTTGGCTGCTGAACTGGCAAATGATGCTCGCCTTCATTGGAGCAATATTTTCACCAGTTGCAACACTTTTCTGTTTCGAGTTGCCAAGTCTACAGGCGTTATTGGAGCTCACCGGGATGGCATGTATTGTGAATTCACCTTGGTTGCTGTTCTATGGGGTAAAATAAAATTAGATATGTTCCCATTGAAAACCATTATTCTACAACCAAGCAATCATCCGTCATTTTGGATGATGATGATGATGATGATGATGATGATGACGACGGTGGTGGCGGTGCCGATGATGACTATGATGATGTGAGCAATTGGCCTCACTTCGCCACTTATCCATCATGTATTCTTTGCGGCGTGCATTTAGGATCCACATGCCGTTTCCATGGCGAGGGTGGCAGGTAACGACTAGCCGCCTCATGCGCGCGTGTCTGACCGGCTCCTGTCTCCTTCTCTCTCTCCTGACTTTAGTGGTCTCTGAAGATGGTGTAGCCCTCCCTGCTCCAGGATCCCTTACTTTAGAAGCAGACTTCCTCCTAGGACAACACCTTGAATTCGATGACGCAGATCACGACAGCAATCTGCTAGGCCTTGACAAGTTCTCAGGTTTGTTTCTTTAGTTTATTCTTCCTAATATTTTGGCTTTGTTTTTATTTTGTAAATGGGGATTTTCTTTTAACTGTGTTTGCGTTAAAAGAACAGTGGAAATGTTGACCAGGGAACCAAATCCCCCCCTCCTCCACGTCCCACAATAATAATAATAACATCTATAACAAAACCTATTGATTGATTATTTAGGTAAATGTGGTCAGCCAATCCCCCTTGCAAGGCCAGTGTTGCTCTTCAGGGTTCTGTCATTTCTCAGCGCATGAGACACGGCGCAGCTGTGTCTCGTGTGACACACACAAAGAGAAATGAAGTTGCCACGGCAGCAGACTCTCCCCATGTGGCCCTTTTGTAAGAAGGAACGAGCCGCGGAGGGGGTGGGTCGGTGAGGGGGGGAGGGGGGAGCGGGGGGCAGGGGGAGAGGGAAAAAAAATTGTGGAAAAGTGGAGAAAGCAGTCGAGCCACTGTTATTATATAAGGTCATAAAAAAAAAGGGAGAGAGAGATGGCCATTACCATCAAGGACACCATTACACGGCTGGCATGTATTTCATCATCATCATCATCATCATCATCATCATCATCATCATCATCGGCTGTCTTGGCTCTCGCTTCCACACGGCCATTATCGTTTCCCCCTCATCATCATCATCATCATCATCATCATCATCATCATCATCATCTCCCCTCATCATCATCATCATTATCATCATCATCGGGGCCCTGCCATTACGGTCATCATCATTATCATTAGGGCTCAGTAATCATCCACATGGGGCTCCCAGAGGGGGCTGTTGCTGCCGCATATAAGGGCAGCCCCCGCTCCTCTCCTGCCTCACATACCACCAGCCCCTGCAAGGGAGAGGAGAGGAGCAGATCAGGGCTTTGCTGTCTGACTGACTGTCTGCTGAGAGAGAGCTGTTTGGTTCAGAGAGAGGGAGAGCGAGGGGAACAGAAGCTTTGTTTTTTTTCTTTCTTGGTATGCCTTCCTAGGGCTGGGAAAGGAATTTTTCTTTCCTATTTTTCCCCCTTTGTTTTGGTGTTGGGTCTCCTGTTGAACTTCAGGTGAGGAAAGGAAAGAATGCTGCTACTGGTTGTATGGTTGGTGTGAAAGAATAATTTTTTTAATATATATGCATGTTCTTTATTTTTTTCCTAAAGCTGAAAGAAATACAGTTTGCATGGCCAGGTGTTTGTGTTTGTGTGTGTGTGTGTGTGTGTGTGTGTTTGTATGTGTGGTCTTTCTTGGTGAGGTCAGCAAGGTCTGCTCTAGGAATATATTGATATAGCTTTGTGATCGGCTGTCAACGCTCCATTTTAGTGAACCGTATCTCAAATCCCACTGGGAATTAGGGAAACATCTGTTTTCATTTTGTGGTTTTAGTGTTGTTTAACTTTTCAGACAGGTTGACAACGTAAAATCCATAATTGTATTGTTTCAATGAGGAGCCAGCCAATGCAATGATATAATTGTGTTGCTCAATGCATGGCTCAGATGCAGTATGTCATATGCTTTTCTAAATATACAAACCTAGTGTGATTATTTATTTTTTTGTAGTATTTTCTATTTCTTCTTGCTGTGGTCTTAATCCACGTATCAAGGATGAATAACCGGGATGGTTGTCATCGTGTCCCCTGCTCTGTGGCTCGCCCCACTGACTGTTCTCTGCATGTTTCTGAACCATACAGAAGTAGCGGCTGAGATCGGTTTCTCTGTGTATGCCCAGAGCCCCACTTACAGCCACCTCAGCATGGACAGCGAAGCAGAGCGCTCCCTCGGAGCCGACGACAACCGGAGCCGGGAGGAGGGCGGCGGCGGCGGCGGCGGAGGCCGACGACCAGGGGGAGGGGGAGGAGGAGCCCTCCCCCAGCCCGTGCCCGCCTTCCCCCCTTACCTCTCCTGCCGGGGCTGCGGCCAGCTCCGTGACGAGCCCCTCGGCCCGGGCATCGATCTGGTGGGGCCCTACTGCCTGCGCTGCTGCAAGGCCTCCCGCGAGCTCAAGGGCGGCGGCGGCGGCGGCGGCGACTACTGCTCGCCGTTCGGCGGCGGGGGCGGGATGGATGGCATGAGCTCGGAGGACTCCCGCGAGCACCTGGAGGAGGAGGAAGACGACGAGGACGACGAGGACGGCGCCGGCGGGAGCGAGGCGGGCGACAAGGCGTTCCTGGGCGAGGACGGCCTGGCCCGGCTGCACTCGTGTCACCTGTGCGGCTTCTCATCGCGCTACGCCAACCACGTCAAGAGGCACATGAAGACGCACAACGGCGAGAAGCCCTACAACTGCCCGCTGTGCACCTACGCCTCGGCCCAGCTGGTCAACCTGCAGCGGCACCTGCGCATCCACACGGGCGAGAAGCCCTACAAGTGCGACCGCTGCTCGTTCGCCTGCAGCTCCCTGGGCAACCTCAAGAGGCACCAGCGCATGCACTTCACCTCCTTCCCGGGGGGCGCCATGGCGCCGGAGCCCCTGCAGCCCGCGCCGCACGGGGGCCAGAACGGGCTGAAGAGGCCCGGGGCCGAACGGGGCCCCAGGGCCGGCCAGGAGGAGCCCGGCGCGTCGAGCAGAGGTAAGCCAAGCGTTTTGCGACTTTAAGAGGCGCAGGATGCTCCAGCAGTCGGGGGTGTTGTGTTGTTCGTCTGGAACGGGGTACATTCATTATATTCCGACCGTCGTAACCCATCGTGGCATTCTTCTGCTAAACCACGAGATGTCTTTACTGTTGCCCTCCATTATCTGACTGTATGGTATTTATTTGTCCCAGAGCTCTCCAGGCCGTCCTCCAACCTGAACCCAGGTCCCCAGAACAGCGACTACCTTTCCGCCTTCAACAGCCTAAAGGGGACCCCCCCGCTGCCCCCGCCCCTCCTGGCCAGCCCCAACCCCAACCCCCCGGCCCCCAACCTGCGGCCCTCCCCTGTGCACCTGGAGGCCCCGGGTCGGAGGATGAGCTCGCACACCGTCAAGGTGGGGCCGCCAGCGGGGAGCGGCGGCGGCGGTGTTACTGGCGGAGGCGGCGGCGGCGGCGGGCGCCTCCCCCTCTTCCCCTACACCTGCCGGCTGTGCGGCGTGGTGCTGGAGGACGAGGACGGCACCACGGCGCAGATCTGCGCCAAGTGCACGCTGGACATGCTCACCAAGGACGCCTCGTCGTCGTCACCGGGCAGCCCCGGCGAGCGCAGCGACAAGGTGTACACGTGCGCCGCCTGCCCCTTCCTCACGCACTACCCCAACCACCTGGCGCGCCACATGAAGACGCACAGCGGCGAGAAGCCCTACCGCTGCCCGCAGTGCGAGTACGCCTCGGCGCACTTCGACAACCTGAAGCGGCACCACCGCGTCCACACGGGCGAGAAGCCGTACAAGTGCCACCTGTGCGACTACGCCTGCGGCAACCTGGCCAACCTGAAGCGGCACCAGCGCGTGCACTCGGGCGCCAAGCCCTTCCAGTGCGCCGTGTGCAGCTACAGCTGCAACCAGAGCATGAACCTCAAGCGGCACATGCTGCGGCACACGGGCGAGAAGCCGTACAAGTGCCGCGAGTGCGGCTACACCACGGGCCACTGGGACAACTACAAGAGGCACCAGAAGAAGCACGGCCTGGCCACCGACGGCTGGGTCAAGGTGCAGCCGCCCGGGAGCAGCAACCAGGTGGTGGAGGACGACGACGACGACATGGAAGAGGGGATGAGTGGTGGCAGTCTACAGGCCCAGAGGAAGGAAGCCGGCGTTGATATGCAGTATAGATGAGGACGAGGACGAGGAGCAGGAAGAGGCCGCTAGAGTTGTTGTGTTATTTTTGTGTGCCATGAACTTGAGATTGTATGAATAATTAAATTCAGTAAAACTAAGCTACCAGCAAATTGTATTTATATTTTCCTTCACAAAGCCTTTATATTGTTTGATTGTTTTTGTTTGTGGCCGGCCGTGGCCGCTACTCTTGTTTGTAGAACGCTACAAAGTCAAGGAGGAAAGGCAAACAGTTGAAAGATCATCTGATGCCTTCAGACTCAGAGATGTGGAAGGAGAGGATTGAACGTTTTTTCTTATTTGTCGTCCCTTTGTATTAGTTGGAGCTGAGATAGAACCACGCCAGTTACCGGCACACATTCAACAAGACTCTAGAAAACTGCCAAACGCATATTTCCTTTCGTTAATGACCAGCTGGTTTCCTTCCCAAAATGAGTCTGCACCTAGGATTTATTTTCTGGGATTTGATGAGAAGGTTGTGTACTTTCTGAATGGAGTAGAAGGGTCAGGACCCTTCTTGAGAGTCTGAGGTCTGGAAGGGAGTGTTGGTTATGCTCCAGACACATTTTCATCCACTCATTCAAACGGTTGCTATTGGGATTTCAAATCCGTGAAAAAACATTTTCGAATAGCTTTTGCTTATGGTGGTCCTAACTTTGTCCTTTTAATCATGTTGTGTAGCTTTGGAGTTCTTCTTCAGTATGCAAATGACATGAGACCGGTCAGTGTATAAATGATACCTTGGAGAAAAAAATATGGAATTGTATTCGTTATCGACTGTGGGAAATATAGTATAAAATTAAGTGAATGCTAATCTAATTAAATATTTCACATGTATTCAAAACCCCTCAGGAATGAATAGACTTTTGTTTTCATTTTTTTGGGGGTTGGAGTTGACATAAATTATATTGCATACAAACATATCTCCATTATGTCCATTACAAATCTCAAACTAAGCATTGACGGTATCACCACACGATTTCTACCAATTATGACACCCCTGGATTTGTTACGCTTGATTCAAGCGGTTCAGACAAATTTATGGAGTAGAATCTTTCTTAAACGCCCCTATTTAATTTACCAGCAGGTGTGATATGGATCCATAATAATAATAAAAAAAAACGATTAGCCACGTGCGATCACCAGTGCACAAGTGGCTTACATTGGCTGATCCGCATCACACCCCTAGGGGCCGTTGAACAAAACAAGATGCCCATGTTAACCCAATGCATGCCGAGCCATCATGGGGTTTCAAACGGCATTCTGATTGTGATCTTTTGTTTGTTCCTTCAACCTTACTGCCAGACCTTCCTCCTTCGTTCTGTCTTAAATTGTCTCGAGTCTTTAAGCATAATTTGGGAAGTTGATCGTTTTTTTTTCATCCCGCTTTCGATTGCTGTGTCTTACTGTGAATCTAGTTGTCTTTTTTGTATGGTTTTACTTGAAAAAAAAATCTATATATAAAACTAGACACTTTAATAAGCATGTTTATGTCAAAGTGGACTATACGGTTATAGTTTAGTTATTTTTCTAATGTGGCTGTGTGGACACCGATTAGAAGTGCTTTCTTTGTAATTATTACATAGAACAATTTTGTATCTTGAATGTGTAACTTGTCCGTGGCATTTAGTCCGTTTTGTTGGGGAGGGAAATAATATGTGGGACTGTCTTTTTTTTCCATCTTTCTGTGAACTAATATTATATGCAAGTAAAATACTTTTTCAGGTTGCCATGACGAGGAGCATTGAAACCTATGTAGACTGCTGAGAGATCCCTCCGGTGCACCGATTAGTTCATATGCAGTGTTTCATAATTGCCTTAAGTGATGATTTCTAAATAAACACCTATACCTGTGTTCATTTACTCCTTCACCAACTCACTTTTTTTTTTTCTTTTTTTTGGTCATTCTGTATTTGCCGCTATGAATAATTAGAGTTCACTATGAATTCGATTTATACAGATAACACCATCGAGTAAAGCCATTGATATTGTACCCCAGGATAATGTAGAAAAGTGAGAAGCGGATGCGTCATGGAGTATCGCGCATTTAAATAACTGCATCAGATAATAAAGAGGGCTACACCTCCACACATAATTGCAGTTATCAACATTATTGACTTCAGTGATTATCGTGATACCAGAAGATCGCCTATAAAAAATAGAATAACAATAATCCAATAAAAAGTTGTCTTATGGTTTAGTGTAATAATATCTGCTATTGCTATTGAGTCACTGAAGGAATGCATTTTCCATTAAAGTACTCCTATAAAAAGAAGTTATAATATCCAATAATAAGTTGTGGCTTAGCTCAGGAGGTAGAGCAGTTGTCGCCTTACATGGTTGACTGCCGTCGGTGTGTCAATGTGTGTAATAACCGATGTAAGTCGCTTTGGATAAAAGCGTCTGCCAAATGCCCCAATTGTAATTGTACAGGGTAGGACTCATATGTTATTGATTAGGAGTCATTGGCTCACATATGGTGAAATGGAGTTTAACGGCCTTTGCAGGTATATCAAACCAATATCTAACATTAAACTTACTTCGAAGCAGCCAGTAAATGAAGCTATAGTGTACTGTCCTAAGGCGCACTGCACACGTCCACAAAAATAGAAACTGCGTTCACATTCTAGCATCTAGTCCCCCACCTGTCCGCGGGGAGGCGCCAGAATTCCCGGAACCATTCCTACGTCCACTCGATTTCCTACTGCTAATCCATCTCAGCTCACGTCAGGAGAAATGGCGGACCTGGACGGCAGCGACGCATCTCCTGCCGAATCCCAAGGTGAGTTGTTATCAGCATTAAAGTTGACTTGACGAACTATTGTGGATGGTATAAGCTCGGGACAAATAAGGTCAACATTGTCAAAGTAGAAGGTGTTTTTTTCTTTTTTCATTCGCTTTGAATCCTTACCAGAAGTTGAGGTTAGGTGTAAGGAGCGCAAACCGGGTCACGGGAATAGGATTAACTCACAACCTAGTCCCTGGTGGTTTATATTTAGTGATTCAACCTTGTTTTTCCGAGTCTGTTGAAAGTTTGTCTTGTTTAGCATTGTTTTTATTGGGATTTCTGTAGATGTCGCTGTCAGTAGACACCTGTTGCTGACATTTTTCCAGCTTTACAAAACGCCCCTAGGGCTTCAAATTCATCGGGTTGGACTGACGTGACAGGTGAATGTGTGTACAAAGGGTCCAGAAGCTTCTCTAGAACGCTGCAATTACAAAAGGTGTTACAGACACGCAATAGTAATACACCCAAACATGCCGTAGGCTGGCCTACTTTGCCAACGTATCAACACCCTAATCGCTGTCCTATAGGTCAGAGAAGGGAGAGGGAAAATGTACTTTGGAACGAGGAGTGTAAAACGAAAGGAAGGAAGTTATTCGTGTCCATTTCTTTGTGGATTGTGAAACAAGTTGCCCACACTGATGAGATCAACTGTGATGAACGAATAGTCTGTATGGGAGTGTTAATGCCTGTGGGCAGGTTCTAAAAGTGACAACTTAATTACATTAATTTGGCAAACATGCCATTGGTGCAACGTTATGCTATTGCGGCGAGAAGATGTAATCATGTAAATAGTACCCACACACATAATTTGTTCTGGATTTCTTTAGGTGAAGTGTGTGTGTGTGTGTGTGTGTGTGTGTGTGTGTGTGTGTGTGTGTGTGTGTGTGTGTGTGTGTGTGTGTGTGTGTGTGTGTGTGTGTGTGTGTGTGTGTGTGTGTGTGTGTGAAGGGCGTGGAGCCAAGACTATCGGGTTAAAGTCTCTAGCGTAGGATTACAGTATTACTCCATAGACTACTGTGGGAACAAAGATTGGCTGACTGTTTTTGTGAATGTGTGTAGTCCTAGAATGGCTTCTGCAATGAGTTTTGGAAAAAACATTCATGAAAGCCCTGGGCTTCCCTTGGTTTTATATGAAGATTCAAATTCAAGTGTGGATTATATAAAATGTATTTTTTCACATCACAGCTCTGCTATACGCAATGCCAGGGCTACCCAATGCTTGATATTTCTGCAATGCAGCATCCTCAAGCCCATTGGTGAATGCAAAACATTCAATGTACACTTTCAGAGTGATGCAAGGAATCGCTATGCACTCATGCATTGCAACCACAACTGCACACAATGTGCATAAAGAAAGCTAGTTTTGTAGTGGTCCTGTGTGTGCTTTGGGGGGGGGGGGGGGGGGCATAAGCTGCCATAGAGTCTGCCAAATCTCTCTCTCTCTCTCTCTCTCTCTCTCTCTCTCTCTCTCTCTCTCTCTCTCTCTCTCTCTCTCTCTCTCTCTCTCTCTCTCTCTCTCTCTCTCTCTCTCTCTCTCTCTCTCTCTCTCTCTCTCTCTCTCTCTCTCTCTCTCTCTCTGCATCTTAAACTGAGAGTTCAGCAC
This sequence comes from Gadus macrocephalus, assembly GCF_031168955.1. Lineage (NCBI taxonomy): Eukaryota > Metazoa > Chordata > Actinopteri > Gadiformes > Gadidae > Gadus > Gadus macrocephalus. The sequence goes on along the minus strand of NC_082402.1, from coordinate 7,213,527 downwards.
ATCTCCTTGCCTCCATCTCTATACGTACACCTCTTTCTCCCCCCCACATACACACACAAGCGAATTTACTAAACAATGCTGGGAATGAGCCTCTGCAGTGTTGACACCACTAAAAGTGGGTGGAGTCGGAAGCCACCTCTCCTGTGAACAAACACTTTATACAGACACTAGCAGAAGCTAGACCTGTTTAGTTTGCTGTGCGTGTGTGTGTGGGGTAGTACGCGGGTGTCTGTCAATGCATTGTGGTAACTGCTGGCTTAGACTTTCTGCATCAAGGTCGCTCGCTCACTCCCTCACAGAGTCTCTGACATCATTGGTCCACGTGCTGCTGTCATCAGGGTTACCCTTCCTGGTATCGCATCTCTCCCTTTCGTTATCTCCACTAAATATTTAAATCGGCTGCGTCTGTGTGTCCTGCCTGCACCCTTACAGCCAGTAGCATCAAGTCAGTTTTTGTCCGTTTGCATTCGCAGACCGAGGGATCGTAGATCGAGCTCAGTTTAAACACAGGGCAAAGAAAAGAGACCTGTAGTTTTACCAGTGTGTAGGAGAAAGATTAGGAATAGTGTCTCTTGAATTGAGGGAGAGATTTATTTGGGGACTGAAGGACAGCAGTCGCACTTCCACTCCAGTTATCAGGATTACAGTTTTTTCATCTTGCACCAGGGCTCATCATCCTGCAAGTCTCTCGCCCTCTCCTTCTCTCTCTCTTGCTGTTTCACTCTGTACCTCCCTCTCTCTCTCTCACCACCACAGTCAGTATGGATACGGCACAGTGAGTTGCTCCTTTTTTGTTTGTTTTGTCTCTCTTCTTTCGTTCTCCCGCTTTTCGATACTCCAATTTCATAATTCTTCTCTCTGCCCCTTCTCTCTGCCCCTCCTTCAAACACATCCTTATTGACTTCCATCATTGTTAGTGTTCTCTACTGCCTCTCCCTCTATCTCTCCTTCCGCTATCTCTCCTTCCTCTCTTGCGCTCTCTCTCTCTCCCACTCGCCACACTGTCGTAGGCTGACAAGTAGCGGCCGTGTTAGCATTGCAGCTAGCGTTAGCTGTTGCACAGCCAAGTCACTGCTGCTGAGGATAGAGCCAGGTTGTTTGTGGGGGGGGGGAGGGAAGAGGTAGTGGTGGTGGGCGGGGGGATAACCTGCAGAGAGAGAGAGAGAGAGAGAGATACCACCGTGCAACCCACACCAGTGTCATCCTCCAGCACTGTCCTCCAGTGACCTGCCTCCATCGTACCCCCCTACCGACACTACGGGGTGGAATGGGCTGGACTAGGTGACACAGTTAGCCAGCTCGCTAGTGGGTTAGCGACAGGGGCAGGTGATGCTCGACAGTAAAGAACAATTAACGGGAGGAGGAGGAGGAAAAGGAGGAAGTGGTGGATGTCCACGGGGCAAAAGCACACTGAGGAAGGGAGCCAGCCGCTCAGCCATCCCTTCCCTCTTCACCATCAGGGAGGAAGAGGAGGGAAAGAAGCAGCGTGGGGCTCGCAGAAGGAGGAAAAAAGGTAGAGGAGATTGAGTGACAGGTGGATGTGGGTTGGCATTGCCTGGCTCGTAGTGTGGTTTGTATGCATGGAGATTTATGTCGTTGCTGTGTGTGTGTGGCTGGCAGACATGCTGGCAACTAAGGTCTCTGGGAAATGGATGAACAAACAACTTTCCAAAGTTGCCCAGAGAGAGTTATTGTAATTTCTATTTTAAATCGATGAACCATGTGAAAATTCAAGAGAATTTTTTCAACGTTGCTCGATTTGTACAAAGTGGTAATTGCAAACACCATTGAGGGCATCCATTTGCCTTCAGGGAGCTCTGTTGACGTTCGTAGTGACAAGCAACTGTCTTGTCCAATTGTGTTGGCTTGTGGAAAGTGTCTGACACCCTGCAAGGGAGAGAGATGGGATTCACCCTCCCTGATGTGTGTGGGTGTTTGTGTGGCTGTATTGCATGGCTATGCACAGCTGTCACTCAGCAATTATTTGTGTGACTGTGTCATTTCTTGGTTGTAAGCCATTGTTATTCTTATTTATTTATTTTTAAGATGGAGGCAAAAAGTTTTCAGACAAAGTTCATGTTCAGTCCTAATTAGTTATGGATTATTTCTTGGCAGACCGTTTAGTGTCTGGTCCTCCTGTCTGGCCTGAAATTCGATGAGGATCAATAAACTGAGCAGGGAGTTATTGGTGGTACAGCCGGTTTGGTGCTGTTACACAGGAACATCGATGTCTTTCGGTCTTGGCTCTCAGACAACCTTCTTGGGTTAATCCTTATGGGCAAAAAACACCAGCTTTGATTTGGGCATGGCTGTGTCAACTCGCCCATCATAAGATGCAAATGCTCTCCTGGCATGTAGAAATTTCCCCTTCATCTCCCTAACTTTTTCCATCACCAGGCTGAACCAGAGTTCAAGGCTCATGTTATTGCTTTGGACCGTTACAGTCCCATCTAGTGTTCCCAGGGGGCATGAACACAGAAGTAGGCCTAGCACTTTAAACATGAATAATGGAGAGCATTGGAGACTAAAGACAGCATAGATACGGAAGTCTCATGCCAAAGCTCCATTAAATGTTTTTATTTATTTATTCATAATAATCAGTGGCAGCTGCCGTTTTCATAATCTTAATTATGCAACGTTTTATCCCCAAAGCATCAAACTTAAGGTCAATGTAGTTCATCCCAGGCTCAGGGTGCCCGTGTGTCTACTGAAATTGTCCAAGGCTAGTCATTGATTAGACTTGGGCTAACATGCTCTTACCTTTACGCTGTTTACCTGTTAGCCAGGACGAGGGTGCCTCCCATGGGGTCTAGAAGGAAGAGACACCCCTGCTTCTGGCCACTAGCCTTCACCGGCTGGAGCTTAGCGTTTAGCTTAGCATTAGCGCCAGCTAATCCTCTCAGGGCGCAGGATAGGCATGAAGCAACCCCCCCACCGCTGTGTTAGCCTGCTACCCATAGGCCAGTGCAACCCGGCGCTAATCGCTAACTCTGAACATTTAATCTGACTGCCGCTGGTACTACATGGGACACACACACACACACACACACACACACACACACACACACACACACACACACACACACACACACACACACACACACACACACACACACACACACACACACACACACACACACACACACACACACACACACACACACACACACTTTAGAAATAGGAGAGGGTTGGGCAGATTAAAGAGTCATTCTCGACACTGTCCCATTCTCCATCTGTGTGTCTCTCTCTTTCAAATAAACACATTCCCAGGGTAAAGGATGGGACTGGCTGGTTGGAGTTGGAGAGAAGCCACAGATTGGACGACATACAAAACCAGTTTCAACAACATTTGGGGACACGAGACAGATTTCACCGCTCTTGTCTCTCTCGATCTGGTTTCCCTTTCACTTTGGAGTCCCTTGGCACTGCTGGAGGCTATCTCCTTCTTCTGTGGCGTGTGATCTTCCACACTATGGATTCCCTACTGGACTTTATCTTCCCCTGGGGAGGATGCCGCTAGTGGGCACCATGTTTGATATGGACCCACCAATCTGACCAATCGGAGGGGACTGCGACCCCCCCCCCCCGCTTGGAATCATGTCACGATTTAAGTGTCCAGGTAACGGCTTAAAACAATACGATTTATCGTTTTTACGACCATTGATTATTCAAACTTTGCTACAACACTATAACAAATTAAATTAAAAGCAGACTCTGTGAATTGTTCCTATTAGTAATAGTTAGTGTAGCCTGGTAAACTATAACCTCAAATCCACTGTTTGATTTGGTCAGTGACTATGTGATCAGCTAACACTGCGGTACTTTGTCCTGCAGTATATTGGGGTTGTTTGGACGCCCTGTCATAAACCAACAATATGCATAATCTATTTGCATAATATGTATATTAGATCTAGACCGAATTATGAAACAACAAATGAAGTGTTTGACAGACGGAGGAGTAACTGGTGCACCAAGCTGGAGGAGTGAGGTGCGATGAGGGTGTTTAGGGGTCATCCAGTAGCCGAACAGGGGGGCACTTCCCACACTGCCACCCCAGATAACAGATGTAGAGATCGGGCAGTACATTGGAAGGTGGCTGCTTCCATCCTCATCTCCTTTAGTGGCGTCAGTTTTGGCGTGTCTTTGAGCCACACCGCACCTCAAACTGCTCCATGCAAGCTGGAGGTCACCTTGAATGGTCGACCCCTGTGGTCGACATAGTTTGGACTGCCGGTAACATCAATGTCAGGTTGAACGTAACCATCACTCTTTTACACACTTAAGTGATTACGGGTGGGTTTCTCGTGGCTATGAATCATAAGGCAGTCCGTTTGTGTATGGACATCTATGAGATCTTTAAAGGGGACCTATTATGCTTTTCGACTTTTATGACCTATAAACGTTGTTATAATGATTGATAGTCATGTTTAACCATGCACAAAAAACTATGTAGATTTTCGGGAAACTCTTCCTCTCATCTGGGCGCTTTCAGCCTTCTCTGTCAATGCTCGGTTTCGTCCTTCTCCGCCCCGTCGCCCCCCTTCTGCCAACCCAACTCCGTCGTGATTGGTTACCTTCCTTGAAGCACGCGCGGGCAGATTTGACCAGGCATATGGGGGCGCGGCAGGAGTGCCTCTACGTCTACGTAGATGATTTCCCGGAAATGTGAACAAGTGAATCGCAAACGTTGTCCCGAGTGTTTAGCGCTCTGCACAGCCACCCCAGACTGTCAGCAGGGAATACGTCGAAATGCATGTACGTCATTATTTGACACTTTAGTATGGTTAAACATGACTATCAATCATTATAACAACGTTTACAGGTCATAAAAGTCGAAAAAGCATAATAGGTCCCCTTTAAAATCAAATTATTATATGTTTGCTAAAATTGATCATCAAATATCCATCTATAGCTTATGACCGCAATCTCATAAATGCGCCATCTTATAATTTTCCAAACATCCTCAATGTGGAGGGACCTGAGATTTTTTGTCTCAATATTTACACACCATCCTTCCTGCTGGGCTATTATCCAAACTTCCGAAAGGTTATACCACCCTGTGTTCCCCTTCAGCTGGTTCCATTCAAAAACACCTCAACCCTGGAATAGTTCTGTCAAGATAAATGCACTGATATCGGAACGTTATCATAATAATTTAACCCTGATGATATAATGGAAGAATGCAGTAACCTTCACAGAATTAACTAAAGGCATTCAAAAATGCCTTTAGTATTATTCTAAACTAATCTCATGGTCTGACTACATCATCGCTCGATACATTGTATGTTAATGCAATAAGCTTTGGTTAATTTGTGTTTCTTTGCATGTATTTGTATTGCTTTGGTAAATGTTGTTATGTGCAGCTGTTCATTATTAAAGGCCCTTGCTGAAGGATATACCTGCGGTAAAGATGACCAATAATTCTCAAAATAAGTTTCAAAGAGAGCCGCAAAGAGCCAGAGCAGAATAATTGGGCCTACTGACAACAAGATGTATGTTCATTAGGTTGACAAAGGGGCCCAGTGTGCCTCCTTCCAAAGATGGTAATGATTATCTTTCAGAAAGATGAGTCTGCAGATATTGTCTCTATTGTTGTCCTGGGTAAACATAAAACCGGTTTCATTGAAGCGACACTATGGGCTGGATGTAAACTGGTGTAATATGTGGTTGCAATTGCACTAGGAATGCAGATATGGGTGAAATGCTAATCTGGGTCACAAGATCTGTCACTGTTTTATTATTTGAGTTTTTTCTAGGACAGTCTGGTGTCTGTGGGGACTGTCCTTCCTCTGTCACCCAAGATGCATAGCCACTGAATTTATCTTGGGTTACTGGAGATGTATGGGGTCAAATAGATATACTCTGATACTGCTGTTCTAATGTTGGCCAGTGTATGCAGCTGTAATGAGATCAACGTCAGTGTTAATGGGAATAATTGCCCAAATGTGCTGAGTCATCTTTGGGCGCAGAGTGCGTTTATCAAGTGGTTTTGTATGAGCTGTCAGGACTCAGTGGACCGTATTGAGCTACATGAGGTTATATAAAGAAGCAGGACCGGCTAAGGGAAAAATGACACTTGTTATTTCAAATATTACTTTAACAAAATAAAAAAGGCAAAAACACTCTTTGCCAGTTAAGTTTAAATTGTTGGTTGTAATTATTGTTTGTTGATAACTGTTTCTACCCCCTAACACAAGATGGTTGTGTTTATTATATACTGACTGACCTTTTGAAAGAAATATACAGCCAAGACATCTTTAGTCATTACTATACACCTCTCAAATGTGTTCAGTTATAATTATATTTTATATAGTTTTGCATTTGCATGTGTATTGGTATGATGCCAAAAATAATCACTGTACTAACTCGTATTCAAACAATTAGTTATGCAGGGGGGATGTATTGTATTCTATCAATCTGTTGCGGTTCTCAATTCTGTTAAGCCTCCATTAAGACTTCTGACTCGTGTGTGTGTGTGTGTCAGTCTGTGTCTGGGTTTTACTACAAATAAATTGTACACATCCTGGTGTCTGCATACGAGAGTACCAGCTTTCTTTCTTTCATTTGTGTGTGTGTGTGTGTTTGCATGTGCGTGTTCTTCCTGGAAACCTCTTCAGCTATCCCAATTACAGACAGACTGTCTGTCTGTCTGTGTTTTCATACATAAATGTAACACCTTGGATCTCTCTGTCTCTGTCTCCGTCTGTCTCCTCTCTGCTCCCTGCTGACTCTCATCTCTCTCTCTCTTTCTCTCTCTCTCTCTCTCTCTCTGTCTCTGTCTGTCTCTGTCTCTGTCTCTGTCTCTGTCTCTGTCTCTGTCTCTGTCTCTGTCTCTGTCTCTGTCTCTGTCTCTCTCTCTCTCTCTCTCTCTCTCTCTCTCTCCCCCCCCCCCCCCCCCTCCCTGCAGCGTCTTCCTCCCAGGGCACAGCGGAGGAGGGCGCAGCGTCCTCCACCTCCAGGGGGATCTCCTCCGTCTCGGGCCAGACGTACACCGTCACCCTCAGCACGGCCGGCAGCAGCAGCAGCCCCCAGGGCAGCACGGCCTACAGAGCAGGTGGGCTCCCCACACCGCAGCCCTTCCTTCAGAGTGGCTTTCAGAGTTAGTTGGACCTGGTCACAATCCAAGAGCGTTTGATTTGGATAGCGTTCAATCAGAGCAACCGTCTCAAAGGGCTTCACGGGCCATTATGTATGACACCCCCTCCACCTAGCCCCCACAAGGTGCATGCTCCCATGATTATCAAGGGAGAAACCACTAGAAGGAACGCAGAGGGGGGGGGCCGTCTCGAGATGGTTGTTTAGTGTGCTCTGTGTTATCGGTTATAGACTTTGATTGGTGTTTCATTGTCGTTAATTAAAGATACCGTTATTGGCGTGTCCCAACTATTAATAAATAAATAAATAAAAAATGTAACCATAACGCAGAAAAAACCCATAGGCTCTCAGTTGGACTTATTGAACTGGATCCATTCATAAGCATATCATGACGTAGTGTATGTATTTATGTTTTGATATTCTGTGCAGATGGCCCCTAATATAATTTTCGTTCAGCCGGGCTTTAATCAAATCCCATTCATGGCCATTGCACGAGTGATTGAGTGGAATCGTTTCATTGCCTCACCCGTTTCCCTTTGTGTTACGCTGTGCAGACTCTCTGCTTTACAACAAGATCGATGAGAGACAGAAGCTGGCCCGAGAACGCCGCGAACTGCAAGAGAAACAAAATGGTGTGTATTCTGCACGTGTCTGTTTTAGTGTGTCTTTGTGTCGAGAGTTTAGGCAAGGTTGTATGACCTCCAGCTTTCACAGCGGTTACTTCTACACAAACCAGTTTGTGTATCCTTTTGTTTATTGAATAAACCTCCTTGAATGCCTTTTGATAGCTGTGGTCATTCTTGACTAACTTCATTCAACTCCATAGAACCTCTGCATATGTTCTTAATGTGTGTGTGCGTGTGTTTGTGTGCGTGTGTGTGCTTCAGCACTGCGGGAGGCTGAGTGGCAGGAGCGCGAGGAGCGCGCCCGGCAGCAGTACGAGAAGCACCTGGAGGAGAGGAGGAGACGGCAGGAGGAGCAGAGGTACAAGGAGGACAAGAGACGCATCGCCGTGGAGGAGAAACGGCGGAAGAAGTTAGAGGAAGATCAGGTGTGTGTGTGTGTGTGTGTGTGTGTGTGTGTGTGTGTGTGTGTGTGTGTGTGTGTGTGTGTGTGTGTGTGTGTGTGTGTGTGTTACGTACCAACATTTGTGTTGGAAACAGATGTCACCATCTGTAAAATCATTATACAGCCTTGTTTCAGTCGTTCGTCAATGCAATTTATCAATTGGTTAGAAATCATTTTTGCCTAAAGTTTTAAATAATTTTTAACACATATCCAGTGGTCACAAATAGCACGGCTACTTTGTACCCTGCTAAATGTTGAAATGTTATTAAAGTTATGAGGTTTTGTATTTGAAACCGTATTGACCTTTGTGGGCTGGATTACGTTCAGCACATAATAGCTGGCTGAACTGGTTTCCACCGCGTCACTACTGTAACGTATCCTCCATCCTGCTGGTGATCTCATCCAGACCCCGCGGTCACATCATAGTTACACTGGAGGATCAATATTGAATAACGTTTCCTTTATGGAGGCCGTAAAGTGATGTGGGGTTATTATGGGATAGGCTCGCCATGAAGCGGTGATCCGCCGCACCTCGGAGCGGAGTCAGAGGACCAGACCCAAGCCCAACCGCTGGTCCTGGGGGGGGGCCCTGCCCACACACACACCCAGCACGCACGCAGGTAACACACACACACACACACACACACACACACACACACACACACACCCAGCACGCACGCAGGTACTACACATATAGACATGCACACACACACATCCAGCACGCAGGCCGGTACTACAGTCACACACACACACAAACACACAAAGGTAATACACACATGTAATACATGTAGTATTACCTTACACACACATGCACACAGGTGATGCACACAGGTGATACACACACACACACACACACACACACACACACACACACACACACACAGGTAATACACACATGTTATACATGTAGTATTACCTGTGTGCACACACACACGAATCCACAGTTGATGCACACAGGTGATACACACACACACACACACACACACACACACACACACAGGTAATACACACAGGTAATACACACAGGTAATACACACAGGTAATACACACAGGTAATACACACAGATGATACACGCGTGCACACAAACTCAGTTACTACACAGACATACAAACGTGCATGCAAACAAAAACACACACACACACACGCAGGCACTCATGCAGATAAACACACACAAATGCACCATGTGCACGCAAACACACGCCTATAGCACACACATAAAAAAAATTAACAAAACACACCTGAAGGCACCTATTGAAGCACCTATGAGATGCATTGCAGTGTAGTGTAGCATTAAACACACCTGCTTTCTCTCCATAATGAACTCTTACTGGCTGTTTTCACCCTACCGGGCACCGGTGCTGTTTTACTACTGCTGTTTATTTAGGCTTTGACTGTCATGGTTAAAAAATGCAAATAATGTGTTATGAATGGAAACCGGTCAGGTTGCCAGTCCCTCACGCATGTGTGTGTGGTCCTTTTGTAGTTTTGTGTTGCTCGGTGACAGTTTTCTCTTTGTTGTTGTTTGTACAGTGAGTTGCACTTCCCTGGTAATGCTGACTCACACCCTTCTCCACCTCTCTCTATCTCATACTCTCACTGGCATTTCCTGAATATTTGTTGTACTTTTGGCTAGTTCTACCTTTTGGAAAGAATTCAGTTTTTTTTATTCTTTCCCCACCCAGGTTTCCCTCACCACCGCACACCAATGTTTGTTCAGTGATTTGATTTTGTTCTCATTCTCCTATCTGTCTCTCTCTCCTCCCCTCCCTCTTCCTGGCTCCTGGTCCAGGATTTGTCGAGTCAGCTTTCCTATATCAACTTGACCTTGCAGGGCTGGAGCACTTGCAGGGTGCTTACAGTCAGTCGCGCAGATATGGAATGGCCTCACAATGTGAATATATAAACACGTTAGCCAGCGGTTAGCCGACTAGCTTGCTAGCTGTAGAAGCTGGCTTTACCATTGCCGTCCAGTTGGTGTTTTTCGTTCAGTGGTTTGTGTAGCATGCAGTGTGTGAATACTTGTGTTAATATTGAACGATGTATAGATAACATAGAATCAAGTTGTCCCTAATTCCCCAGGTCCTTTATTAGTCCTAAGAAATCGCCGCATTTTCCCCATCTAACAAGAAACACAGCTCATACACTCTCTCTCTCTCTCTCTCTCTCTCTCTCTCTCTCTCTCTCTCTCTCTCTCTCTCTCTCTCTCTCTCTCTCTCTACCTCTCTATCTCTCTATCTCTCTATCTCTCTCTCTCTCTCTCTACCTCTCTACCTCTCTACCTCTTTGCCTCCACCTCTCAAACTGCCTCAGCCTCCACCTCACTCTCTCTTTGTCCGTGCCCCTCAGGTCGTGTGAACCTAAGTCCTTGTTGTGTTTGTGGTGTGTTGTGTAGATTCAGACAGGCGGGCGGTCTCCACCATGAATCTGTCAAAGCACATGGACCCCATCATAACGAAGCGCCTGTCCCACTCATCCGCCACACTGATGCACTCGCCAGACAGAGGTGAGAAACATGGGAAGGACACTAGTCCGACCCAAGCCAAAGGTACTGTGTTTTTATCCGCAGTGTGAGTTCATTCTTCTAACTTGTTGCTATCATTAAAGGTTCAGTGTGTAGGGAAGAGTGGCATCTAGCTAAACAGACTTTGCAGACATGGAATATAATGTTATTACATATTTTTTAATTGGTGTAAAGAAGTCAGCTGAAAATAAGAATTGATTGTGTTTTCGGCACCTTAGAATGAATATGACTTATCTCCCTTGGTATGACGCTGATAGGACTTATATTCATGTGAATTATGTAGAGCACCTGATCAAATATTAATATAATTGTTATAATTATATCTACAAATTTATATATTTACGGTTCCATGTCCAGTCAAATGAATATAACTCATAAAAATATAGAATTGAGTCACCATGGAACAACGGATTTGTCTCCTTCAGTGCTCTCAGTAGCCTGCGTGTTGTGAATACCAGTGTGTTCTGTTTGGCCGTCTCGTCTGTCACTCACAGCCTTGCGAATGAGGACAGCCTCCACTCCTGTCCTTAGCAGCTCTCAATCCAAACTCCGCCTCCACCAGGGGAAGATCACCCACAACAGAAACACAGGTTTTGCCTGGGAAGCTTGTGGTCGAAGATGTCATCCACGTTAGCCTCATCATCACTCATAACCAACTCTGAATCATTAGTCAAACGATAACAGCGGAAAACGTTTACATCACAAATGTGTTGCAAACGTGGAGCTATCGTTTGCGGAGATGGCGTTGTGTTGGAAAACACGAGTGCACAAGCCATTTTATTTCCTGGGCATGCCATACTGTACACACTTTAAGGGACATGAACTAAGAAAAGAAAGTAGGGATGTCACTAGTTATTAGTCGATCCATACGTGCCAACATGCTGAATAATGAATTTCGGTTCCTTCATAATAAGATTTCTTATTCATGATTTTTTGATAATCTGGAATTCCCTTTTCTGTGCAAGGTATAAAGGTCATTCATTGTTTTGCATTACCAGGTTTAGGGTTAGATTGTGAATGTCTTGAGAGAGCTGTGCATGCCTCTGTTAGAATGTCGTTCCCCGGGCTCCAGCATGACCCCTTTCTCTAATCCTCTTGGTTAATCTTTAGTTTTTTTTGGGAACGCTTTGCTCTGTTTGTAATATCCTGATCACCCAAAATGTTTTGCTTCGAAACCACTCTGAATCCATGATATAATATTGATATTACGTAGATGTTGACACGTTGCCACAGTTGAACACTACCACATTTTAAGACATTTTAAGTATTAAATAAATAAAACATACATTATAATGCATAATACATTTGAAATATACCACAGTACTACGTTGTCAGGCATAGCACCCAAACATGAATAAGAGATAAATGTCAGCAGAACAGGTGACGTTTACCTTTACCACAGGCCTAAACTGAATGGTAGGGCGTGTTTGGTGTTTTGTCGGACACCGCTTGCATGGTGTCCATTGTGTTATTTGACTGCACTCCTCCTCCTCCTCCTCCTGTTTGTATCTGACGTGGTCTGAGGTCTAACTCAGGCTGTTTGCTCATGGCTGTGGTGATCATGCAGACTGCATGCAGCTGTGAATGTGGCCCGGCCCGTTCATGGCGAGCGGCATGGCATGTGCCTTGGCAGCTATCTATTATCTATTATTTCTGCATGGTCTGCTGAGAGGCACATGTATAAGTTATAGAAGTGCTTCTTCAAATACTTATCAAAATGTGTGTGTGTGTGTGTGTGTGTGTGTGTGTGTGTGTGTGTGTGTGTGTGTGTGTGTGTGTGTGTGTGTGTGTGTGTGTGTGTGTGTGTGTGTGTGTGACTGTGTGACTGTGTGTGTGTGTGTGTGTGTGTGTGTGTGTGACTGTGTGACTGTGTGACTGTGTGTGTGTGTGTGTGTAGGTCTCCGTCACATGCCTCTGTCGCCATGGGAGAACATGATGGTGAACCGCCTGCAGCAGCCCACACACTCCTACCTGGCACGCAGCCGCAGCACAGCCAGCCTGGCCAAGGAGCTAACAGGTAACACACACACGCACACAACCTCACACGCACGATCCTCTAACGGACCCCTGTCGTTTTCCTTTCTACCTGTCAAAAGATGCTTTTCCTAGAGCCATGACAACGGCATGTTCATTGAAACTGTGAATCACCTGAGCTGAAACTTGTGTTGTAGTAGAGAAGGTACGCGTGCAAGAATGTGTACCTTGAACTTTTGAAACCAGAGAAACCTGGAGTCTGGGTGATCAGACTAAGCCTGATTTAAAAAGCATTACGCTGACTTGTACTTAAGTTACCAGCCTGTATCTGGAACATATAGGGTGTAAACGCACGCACGCACGCACGCACACACGCACCCACACACACTCCGTCTTACACAACCTTAAATCAGAGGCCTAAACAAGTGAACTGTTAAGGAAGTTTTCCCCCTTTTTGGGGCGCCTTCTCCCCCTGCTGTTACCATAGCAACTGTGCAAGGTGCCCAATTGCAATTGACAACGTTCACACAGTCGATGTCGATGCAGGGTTGCATGCTGGAAATAACGTAACCTGCACTGCAGACCATCATGCAACCAACGGTGGCCTTAAAAAAAACATTTTATGCAATGTAAATGTATTATTTAATCTAGGACAGTCATGGTTACCTCCAACAGTCTAGGCCATAGCGTTGGCTTTGTGTGATGCAGATGATCATGGAACCACTGTGGTTTGACAGTTGGCTGGGAGACAGAACTGCTGGCTCTTTCTCTCTTTCTCTGTCGCCCCAGCATCTCTGACCCATTTCCACTTTTCGAGCCATGTTTTGTCTGCCCTCTGCCTTTGGCCAGCAACACGTGCTCTTTCGCGCATTCATACCCCATGTTGGATAAACATGTGCTCTTTAGTGCACGTGTGTTTCTCTGCATGCTCAAAGCTTTATCTTGCTGTGTGGATTGTTATGTTTACCACTGTCTGTTATGGTCACTCTCTACTCCAACCTCCTTTTTTTCTATGGGAAGGGATTTAACCGTAACAATGGTTCTCTATTCAAAAAGCTCAAAGACTAGTTTGTTGAACTCTGTCTAAGAAGTGAAAGAGACATGCCCCAAATGCTAAGTGTGGGCCTGTATCCGGGGGCAGCCAAAGATGTTGTTTATTTAAAGGCACAGGTTATCAACGATATTTGATGCATGGTTTTAACTTAGGTTTTAAATTTAATACTACGGTCTTCGAGATACACCTAGTAGTCTTTCATCCAGCATATTTTCCCAAATACTTTCAAATTTTCCTCTAGATCTGCACCTCTCAGTCATATCAAAAACTCTAGTGGTGCTGCACGTATCCCCCGATAACAAACACGCAACAAGATTTCAATTAACTCTAATGATCTTTCTGTCTTTCCTCCCGATTTCCTCCTTTCATCTTTCCCGTCCCTATCCTGTCGACCTTCCAAATCCCGCCCCTCTTTTCCTTCTGCTCTTTCTGCTAATCATCCATCTAAATACCCTCTATTCCTCCATCCTGCTCCCCCCATCCTTCATACCTCCATTCTGCTCCTCATCCGTGCATCCTCCTCCCTGTTCACACTCTCATCCATCATTGGTCTGCATTAACCCTCATACTCCCATCCTGGAAAATGACGCGCGGAAACCCCCGTCTCCCGCCGCTCCCCCGACCTCCTTCCCGTGTCCGTAACCCCCCCAGCCCTGCCTGTGTGTCCCCGCTCAGTGTCCTGCCAGCCCACGGGCCCCATGTCCTTCAGGGCCCTGCAGGCCCAGCCACTGCCCCACTGCCGCAGCCACGACCGCAACCTCAGCCGCGGGACGCCCCCCTGTCCGCCCTTCTGCAAGAGGAACCTCGGCGCCATGCAGGTAGAGTGATGTGTGGACGGATGTATGCTCTCATCAGCCTGGAAAAGGCCAGCTTTGTTCAGCTTTGCTCCTTTTTCATCCCCAGGTGTGATGGTAATTTCCTGAATTTTCCGTCTGGGATCAATTAAGAATGTTGGATAAATTTAAGAAGCTATCCTATTTTTAGATTGTAAGTCATTAAATGCAACCCACCCTACTGGGACATCACAGACTGTGATAAATAGGGTCAGAGTCGTAGCGGGAGAGTGCTGCGTTTGAATTATTATTACATTTTCAGTTTCCTAAGATCCACCCAAGCACCAAGGTGGTTTTTCTGCCTATACTACTGTTTTAATGTGGTTTCAATGCGATTGCATAATCAGGGAGGGAGAGAGAGAGAGAGAGAGAGAAGTGCACCAAAGATTAGCATAGCTAACGATATTCAGAACCACACTCTTCACTGTCGCTATCAAGGCTCCCTCAGGTGTGGGAACAGCTTCCTTCCTTTGGCGGAAACACAGAACCTGGAGCCGCATTTTGCCTATGCACTGTCAGAAGTGATTTATGCCATGTGATTGCCTGAAACGGAGGGAGAACAAGACAAGCGTGTCACAAAATGGCTGCCGCACATGGAGCGACGCATATGGGCTCACCTGCACGACCTTCTTACTTTCTTACTACCTGTACAATCCGTCTGATAGCCTGCCCCAGACAGAGGCAAGCGTGTGTGAGCGAAAGTGTGGCCAATATTTAGTTTCCCTTCAAACATATCCTGAGTTTTCCTCAAAACTTGACGTGTAGTATTAAAGCATGGCCTTCAAACAGCCATATTTCATCAAGGGATGCTTGGTCGTGCAGTTTTCGTTTTTTTCCCAATCTGTTCTGTTTTGGGACATGCTGATGAGTGTGGACATGGTCGTCCATCTCCCAATGCGACGCTCGCTCCCTTTGCTAGACAGGCCATCTGTCCTGCCAGTGTATTACAGCTTATACCATTAAGGTATTTAAAAGAGGACATCTCGTAAGCTACGACATCAACCCGTGTGTCCTTTCACACACAAACACACACATATGCACGCATACCCACACCTACAAGACAGTGAAAGTACACCACCACTCCTTAATGACACATACACTGTCCTATTGTCACTGGTGTCCAATCCCCTCAACATGAGGCCCAACTAGATGTCTGTCAAGTGTAAGAGTGTTGTATTGCTGTGGTGCCTGATCTATGCAAGGATGTTTAACAATTGATTTCAGTCTTTATGATCGTTTATGATGCCTGCTTGTCTTGGACGTCGGCAAGGGTTTTAGCATGAGCTGGCAGCCTGGGAGACAGAAGTCACTCCAGTGCTCAGGTCATAGAGAGGATGGTCAGCTAATCCGGGCACAAGCCACTCTATCCTAGCTGTTGGCAAGGCACCTGCACTTTGTCAACAAATATGGACTCGGCCATGTAAAGTAGACGCTTGCTCCTGCACACAACAGCGTCATCCTTCTGTTGATATAGTAATGTTTACTGCCGTCAGTAATTGTCACTGTACAGTGTCAAGGGAGGCTATTTTTAGCCTGGAAACAACATGAATAAATATGGAAAAGTTTATAGATATGTATATGATCTATATGACATGTATATTTGGACGTGTATTGGTACACGGTAGCATAACATTTTATTGTTTTGTCATTTTTACAATTGTCTCCTCGCTTCTTCCTCTATCCCTGTTCTGCCGCTGGTCGTTCGCAGCAGCACAAGGAGGGTGACTTCACCAGGAAGTCCTGGAGCAACCTGACTCTTCCGCTGGCTCCTACTCTGTCCGTGGCCCCTAGGAAACGCTCATCCTCCCCAGGGAAGAAGAAGAGTAAAGCCACGTCGCCCTCTCCTGTCAGGTAGGAGAATCACACACATGAAGGCCGGCCTACCTGATATTCAGCCAGCTTTTTTTTTGTTTGCACTTCCATCTCACCCACGTCACCACCTGCTTTCCGACCGAATCGAAGGCCAATCCGCATGACTTTTTGCGGGCAGCTTTATTTTATTGGCATCGTGTTTGGTCGTTCCTGGAGTCGGTAGCTTCGCCTGTTCCGCCATTGTCAGTCGACACTAAAATCCTGCTGCCTGCCAATGAAGGTACAGAGAGGACCGCCTCTTTGTGGCGTTCTCTCTCCTGATTGGATAAAGAGGGAACGGGATACCCTAAACATTTTATGCAGAGTGGAGAGATCGGGAGACCCATGCTACTGTCCAAACACTGCAATGACAGCGATGGCTGTTGGGATATAGAGCTATTTAGCGCTTATTTTTTTTATAGAACTCGCTAACAACGCCTTTTTAAACACTATCAGTGTGTAATTTCATTTCTTCAAAATTTCAACAATCAAATGCAGTGTGACTTGAAAAGACATTTGACATTTGTGAAATGTGTCCTCTCCCTAAACAGACCTCCACAGAAACCCATCGGCCGACCCCTGACCCCCAAACTCATCAAGTCCCCTGTGGCCGACGACCCCGGAAACATGCGTCCGGTGAAGCTGACCCCCGAGATCACCGTCGCCCCTCCCCCGACCTCCGCTGGAGGCGGGAAAGGAGGAGCGGAGGAGGCTGAGGGGGGGAACCGGCTGCTGAGCCCACCCCAGCCTCGGCCTCAGCCGGTGGGCCAGAACAGAAGCAGCCCGGAGCAGGCTCCAACAGCACCGCCTCCAGTCACATCCAGCCCTGGTCGGTTCCTCACCAGTCGCCTCCTTCTGAGCCACAGCTTCTGAACTTAACATTGGTCATTTAACTTAACATTGGTCACTTGACTTAACATTGGTCATTTAACTTAACATTGGTCATTTAACTTAACATTGTTATTTAAGTAACATTAATCATTCATAGTCTCATAGTTCTTTCAATTCTCTGTCTCATTTTTCTTATGGGATAGATTGCTCGATTAAACTTTTAACCAATAAAAGAACAAAACAAAGCAATGAAAATAACGAATCGGAACCGTTGATGATTCAGAATAATGACACCCGAGTGGAAAGTGCGGAGAGGCTTTCCCGGTGGGCAGCGTGTCCCCCCAGACGACCTCTGACCTGCGTGTAACGGGCCCGGGTTGGTTGTGTCCCCTCAGAGGCGGCGGCGGCGGGCAGCCCCGCCGCCCCCAGGGCCTCGGCGGGCACCACGGACCGGGAGGAGGCCAGCCGCATCCTGGCGGAGAACCGGCGGCTGGCCCGCGAGCAGCGGGAGAGGGAGGAGGGGCAGCGCCGCGAGCAGGAGGAGCAGCAGAGGTAATGATAAGCATGGGTTGAATTTATATCGCGCTTTTCTAGACACTCAAAGACGCTTTAAAGTGAAGGGGGGACCTCACTCACCACCACCAGTGTGTAGCACCCACTCGGGTGATGCACGGCAGCCAATCTGCGCCAGAACGCTCACCACACACCAGCTTGTGGTGGAGAGTGAGGGAATTAATGAGTCAGCCAATTATACAGGAGGATGATTAGGGGGCCAGATTGAATGAGCCGGGTTGGGCCAGGACAACGGGGAAACCCCTACTCTTTGCGATAAGTGCCCTGGGATCTTTTATGACCTCAGTAGGAGGTCGGAGGTGGAGGTCGCATGTGTTGTGGGATTTCAAACGTATTCCTGATTTAGTTTACCGCGACGCCAGTCACTAAGTTAAAGGAAATATTGAAAGTTGTTCCTGTTTACAACATGATTGCTATTATTTATCGTTTGCTTTATTGTTTGAGAATAACATCCATGTACAGTCCATTTGTAAAGCTCCACTCCGATGCGTATTTTATATCCATATAGTGTCACACAAGCAATGATACTTTTTGTGTGATACTTTTTTGTATGCTGTGTGGGAAAACTGCTTCTAATCGAATATATACAAAAGATCCTCATAAAAACGGTTGCAACATTTATCATAATCATTCCCTTCAGCCCAAAATAGGGTGCGAACCACCAGTCGAGGGTTCAGCTTTCTAGAAGGTGTGTGTGTGTGTGTGTCTTGCCTCCTAGACTTGCTACGGAGGAGATGACCCGTCGTAAGGCAGAGGAGCGGGCGAGGAGGGAGGAGGAGGAGCAGAAGCAGGCCGAGGAGAGGAAGCTGAAGGAGGAGGAGGAGGAGAGGTTAGGCGAGAAGGAGAGACTTCAGAAGGAGAAGGAGGAGGCGGAGAAACTCCAGAGACAGGTAGGAGCAAGAGCCCGCCGGAACTCAATGAATGTGGTTCCTCCTACAATGCTGTAGTTTGAAAAGTGTGTGTGTGTGTGTGTGTGTGTGTGTGTGTGTGTGTGTGTGTGTGTGTGTGTGTGTGTGTGTGTGTGTGTGTGTGTGTGTGTGTGTGTGTGTGTGTGTGTGTGTGTTATAGAGGGTGGAAGAGGAGGCGCGGCAGAAGGAGGAGGGGGAAAGACTGAAGCAGGAGAGGGACAAACATTTCCAGAAAGAGGAAGCAGAGCGCAATGAGAGGAAAAAGGTACACAAACCTACACCAACACACCTCAATGTTATTCTCTATTGCTGTGAAATGACCTTTGTCTTCTCCTCCTTCCAGCGCCTCGAGGAGATCATGAAGAGAACGAGACGTTCAGATCCATCAGAGAAGGTGAGAAACCGCGATTCTATGGCAAAACAAGACGGCCATGAGCCACAGCACGCTCCATCACTGACCCTTTGTTTGTCATTTCCTTTCCAGAAAGTTACACCTCGGAGCAACGGAGGCGATGCAGGTAACCACTTCCACCTGGCTGTTAGCTTCCACCGCGGCTCTTAAAAACAGAGCTCCTGGCTCTCCTTTTGATTCTAGAACCACCGGTGTGCAAACAGGTGTAACAAAAGTATAGTGTTAGTGCAGGTCGCATTTGTTGGCTTAGAACTAAACAATCTAAAGCACAAACATTTTATTTTGTTAGCAGCGTATTATAAATGAGGTATTGATGTTGAGTTTGATTTGTTGCCTTTCCGCAGCAGTGAGCCCCTCCCAAGAGACGGCCCCCAGTGCTCAGCATCAAAACGGCAACGGCCACGCGGCCCCCAACTCCACTCCGGCCCCCCCCCCTGACACCAGCATCTCAACACCCCCTGACGGCAGGTAGGAGCAAAGACCGCTCAAACCCTGTTCTCTAAGGGATGGCCGTTCAGCACTTTTGTAGCAGATGCTGTGTGTACGTGATGAGGACTGGGACATGGGACATACTGCTGGGGATTTCACTGATTACCACACATGTAGAGCCACCAGATGACCCAACGACGCGGGCTCAGCCGATGGACGCATCGTCTGCTGCACAATGGATTGTGGGGCAGAATAACCAGAAAAGCATGCTGGCTTGCATACTTTGAAACGCAACCAGATGTAGTACAACATCCTAGTATTTTTGGCATACTGCCCTTCCCATACTATGTATTGGGACATACTCTTTTTCTGGACTACTAATAGTATGGGTATTAGAACGCAGGGAAGCTAGCTGCAGGAACTCAGAAAACAAATCTGGGAGTTTAATCCACGCCCGATCTACTCCTCCCTCTGGTCCTCCCCGGCAGAGAGAACGGGGAGTTTGAGGAGGTGATCACGCTGCCCCCCGGCTCCAGGCAGCGGCCCCCCGGGGAGGAGCAGCAGCAGCCGCCTGAGGAGAGGGACCGTGTCATTGCCTTCAGGGAGAACGGCCTCCTCAAGCCTCTGGGCGGGAGGGACGACCTCACGGCCAAACAGGAGACAGGTCAGTGTGTGTGTCCTTCGTGGTACTCTGTGTCTTGCATTCACTCGGTCAGCGGAAGCTCTTTGGTCGAACGGTGACGCTTGTCCCACGATAATAACAATAATAGTGTCGGCTTCATCTAGTTCTTTGTCTCCTTCCTAAAATATTTTAGACGTTGCCTGAAGTGTGTGCACGGAGCTGGGCGAATGCACACACATAACAGAGCGGTTGGAAGGAGAGAGTGACGGCACACAAGAGACTGGAGTGGTGGTGGTGGTGGTGGGGGGGGGGGGGGTCTACCTTGAAATAAGGAGCGAGGGACCACCTCTAAGGCCACGCCCCCCAAGGTAATGAAGTCCCCCCTCCACACACACACACACACACACACACACACACACACACACACACACACACACACACACACACACACACACACACACACACACACACACACACACACACCTCTCCCTCCCCCTGCGTCCTGCTGATCTGAAGTGCACCGTAGCTGTCTCCCAAAGCTGGCATTCTCCAAAGAACTCTCCAAAACATCCCCAACAGAAGCTGACGGGATTCTCGTCAACCGCACACTTCGTGCTTCCACTCCGGGAGTCGAGGAGGATCGTCTCCGACCACGACACTTAGTTTGCCTCCGGGCGCGCAGTGTGTGGGGTCTGTTCTGGTAGGACATCACCGCTCCCCTCTGCTTCTGATGACCTGGTCGTGCCACCCCTGAGATAACAACAGCAGCAGCAGCATCGAAGATTCCCACCGTATACGTTGCAGTGGCTATGGCTGTGGGGGGGGGGTGTGTTTATAACGTGTAATTCCTGTAAAATAAGATCATGAAAAGTCTTGATACTTTCTGTTGCTGTAGAGCGTAGCGCGACTTACGGAAGCAGCTGGAATTCCCTCTGTGCCCCTAAGTATTATAAGGTTTCCCCGGTGTCAATGAAACCTCATAATTCTACCGATCATGCTTTTCTTTAGAAATAATAGAGGAAATAAAGAATGGGGAGTGGCCTAGTCATTGATCGCAGTCCTTGGTGTTAATTTAAAATAATCCTATGTAATGAACTTGTAGCGGTTTGAGATGCTCCCGTTTACTGTAGAGTTTCTGCTGCTGTGTTTAGAAGACTTTAAAGAGTTGAGGGCTGATAGGTGGATTCAAAGAGAATTCTCTCTCAGCAAATAATTATATGGGAAGAACTGATTTGTATAGATTTATAACAATTGCTTTTAAGACCCCATTATTCATTTTTCTTTGATTTAATGGTTCCTTTTCTTGTTTCTCCTTTAAAAACAAGGGCAGGTTGTTTTGCTGGTCCAAATTGGCAGTGTTCGAGGGCCGTGGTACTTGGGTTAAAAATACACTTTAAGGAAGGTCAATAAAGGGTGGTCTTCGTTTTATTTTTTTAAGAAGAAAACCATGCAAGGGTGAGATTTAAATAGTGAAACGTATGCATGCTCTCTGAAATGACCTATTAAAGATGGAGGTGAGTTGATTGAGGAATAAATGCTGCTATTTTTGACCTTCCTTTGCCTTACCGCATTATCCCAAATGAGGCTAAGCGTGGACTTCGGCCCAAACTAGTCTTTAAAAACCAAGGGGTGAGAAATAAAACATGTGGAATTGACCCTGGCTGCACGCTTACAGAATCCTGGACTAAATGTGTTTAGTTATTGTGGCTCCCGTTCTATAGAATGGCTTCAAAACCACTTTAATATAAAATGCATTGAAACCAGGATTGACTGGAATGTTATTGAAGAATTATGACTCTTGTCATCTCAATGGTATGGGGTGTACAAAGTCATTGGTACTTATTAAGCAATAATACTTGAAATGTAATTAGGCTTGTGTAGACATGTTTTACCGCAGACTGTAGAAGTGAGCCGAAAAGGATCCTGAGAATTAACGCTCAACTCCAGCCTCACCCCAGATCAGACCCATCGCTTCAAAAGCTTTGCACTTAAAACAGTTTTGTATCTTACAGTATAGCCCATTGAGTATTTAGAAACACTTGTTTATACTATCAATACATTGTAATAATACCTACTATACTGAAATGCAACGTAATTAAGGTTATTTGGTTTAAAGTGGTTGAAATGCAGTAAATAAAATGTTTATTCTGCATCAGATTCATGAAGAGGAGCTTCTTAACCCTAGATGAGGGTGGGGGATGCACACTGGAAATGCTTTAGTTTCTTAACTACTGTCCATAAAGAATCATTCCCAAACTGTGCTTTATTGCATGTTAATAAAGTCTTTAAATTTGGTCGCGATTGATGCTATTTTCTTTTGGTTGTGTCGATAACCTCACCCCATTCGTAGAGCCCATTACAAATAGAAATGACCCAGGGACACATTAGACATAGTACTACAAATGTATTTTCAGGAAAAACCCAGTACAAAGACATCTATTCAGACAAAGTAATGGGGGAATGTAAACGTATAAAACAAGATATACAAAAAAGGAGGAAGAAAGAAAATCTATATTTACAAATGACATGAAACAATCCAGCACTGCAACACCACGGAACTGCAGTGATGACTCAACCAACCAATCTTTCTCAAAGAATCAGAGAAACCACCCATCGTTTCTCCAGGAGATAGTCACGCTCCGACAGCTGCCGCCGCGGCCTGCTCTTCGGAGCGGAGCAGCAGCAGCTCCGAGCGGCTCTCTGGGTTCACCAGTAGAAGTTCTTTGAGAGGAAGCTGGCGGCGGCATTGATCCAGCTGCCGCTGCCATCCTGTTGGGCCGCGGGGCGGGAGACGGCGCGGCCCAGGTCCTTCTCCGGGCTCTCCTCCTCCTCCTCAGGCAGGTAGTCCGGCAGGACGCTGTTCTGCTGCACCTCCACTCCCGACGGCTTCAGGGTGAGGAGGATCTGCCCGGGAAGAGAGGGGAGAACATGTCTCATTTCAGCTCTGGTCTCATGTGTCCCCGTCATCTTTTTTTGTTCAAAAAAACATATAAGAACGCACCTCTTCCCCGGCCTCGTTCTTGACCACCTGTTTGGCAGACAGAACCTTGGTTTCGGCGATGGCTGACGCAAGACTCTGTTAGGGAAGAGAAGGAGAAAGATGTAATAGTGTAATCCAATTCTAGTTCGCTATTTAAAGACGTCATCTAAATTGACTAAAATCACATTGGACAAAAGCGTCTGCTAAATAAATTCCATTTTATGCCTTTAAGATGAATTTAAGTTGGCTTTGGGATTGGTATTTCCCTTTAATACCAACCAATGCAGTACACTTACATTTGATTTAAAATGTGTTGATTCCGCCATACCTCGGTTGTCAGATCTGAGCGGATTCGGACAGTGCATCGCTTTGTGGCCATCTGGAAGGTGAAACTAATCACTCCTTTGACCTTGAGAAGAGCCTCTTCACACAAGCCGCGCTGGTCCTAAAATGATCAACAGGGGGGGAATAGTGATTCACTTGGACATTTAGACAGTTCATGTTTTTAGAAAGAAAAAAATATCATATTCTACGATTACACAAATGATATCCTGAGTCTCCAGTCTGATCGATAAAGTACATCTCATTCTAATTCGAGAAGTTATATAATACATCGAGTTTTATTTTAACAGTCTTAAAATATAATCCAGCCCAAAGGCAGGCTGAGAGTCTGCGGTACTCACAGTGCTGTCCAGTCCCTGGATGTGCAGGGTAACAGACTTGGCCTTCTTGTTCGTGGCGTTAATGAAGAACTGGGGCTTCTTCCTCCTCTCCCTCTCTGGTGTGCGGATAACAGGCGCGCTCAGGATGCCGTGTACCTCTTTGGCCAGGGACAGGACTTCACCAGACAAACACGCCCTTCGAGGAAGAACGAGCACGGTTCAAATTGTGGTTTGTGGAATCCAGTTAGTGATCGTTCACCTCGAGTAACTTGCATCTTGGTAATAATTATATTTCTATATAACCAAGCCTCTCTCCACGCTAAATCTTCAAGATTGTTACATTTGATTAGGCAACCAAACAATGGTTTGATAAACGGTAATCAACAACTGCTGCCTATTATTTGAAATGCAGATGTTGGCTCCTTTCAGCCAAAGTAAGCAAAGTAAGGACACATTGGCAACAGATTAATCCAAAAACATCTATAAATTAAGAAAATATCCCCAACAAAGATCTTTACTTAAATATACAAATCAGACAACTCAATATCTCATTATACACATGGACAATGTTTATCTAAAGTCAGATGTGCAAGACGAGGGTGCGGGAGGCCCTGGGTGTGGTCCTCACCTCTCTGTGAGGTTCTCCAGGCTCACCATCATGCCCAGCTCGTTGCTCATGATGGGGATGTTACGGGGCTGCTCCGCCAGGTAGCGCAGAGTCTGACCATAGAAGGGATAGGGGAAGAACCACAGTTTATTACAGACTAACACCCTAGATAACCAAATAGAAGTAGCATGGAAGAACAATGGAAACTAGATCTCATTGAGCTGGATTGGTATGATTTGGCATTAGTTGTGTCTGTCTCACGTTAATGAATCGCACATAGACAACATTGTGAAAATATAAAACAGAATTGAGAACACTTTACAATGAGGGTTCAATAATTAACCATTGATTAACATTAGTAAATGCAGTAATAAGCATTAACTAACCATTAAGTAAGACGTTTTTGTTAACTAAGGCATTCATATATTTATCATTTATATTTAATAGGGCTCATACACCATAAGCAAATTACTACACCATGATTTCATGCTTATTAATGCGTTTACTAATGTTATTTAACGGATAATAATTGTACCCTTATTGTAAAGTGTTACCCAGCCATGGGTTTTGTTGTTGTTTTGGACGTTGACCGCTTTAGTAGTCCAGTGGTTCAGTCTTTCAGTCTACGGTCGGACTACCAATTTACTACGGCCTCACCTGCAGGGCTGCGAATAACACATCCTCGTCCTGGACGTCCAGGAACAGAACCAGGCCGGGCAGGCAGCCCTGGTCCTGGACGATGGCCTCTCGGTTCTGCGGCTCGGAGGCCAGGTCCCGCAGCTGACCCACTACGGACAGCGCGTCGTTCATCGTGGTCAGCTGGAAAACACACGAGTCATCAAAACACTACATGTACAACAGATTGACAACGAATAAAAAAGCAACACGATACTGACAAACATGTCACGATAGGTCACGATATGACCCTGCGACCGGAGCGCTGACACTGTAGGCCAACACATATATTCACATAAACGACCATATATTGTTGTTGTGACATATCTACCGAAACAGGCTAGCGTTTAGCTAAGCTAGTAGTCAAGCTAACGTTAGCGGCGCTCGTGATCAAATGATTGTTGATTAACACCTGCCACAGACATAGATATTTAGATAGGAATTACAAAAACATTAAGAAACGTTAAGCACAATACTCGACCAAGGATTGTAAACGTGATTGTACGTTTTTGTGTACCGTTGGTTTGTCACTTCACTACTGGCTTGAATGGCTCGTGCGAACCAAAATACAAAATTCGTTGCATGGAGCTTTACGGTCGTGCCATTGGTAGAACCCCAACTGCCTGCGTCGTAGAGTCCCTCGCTCCCATTGGTCAAATATTGGTGGGGTTTTAGACGGCCAATCAGAGCACGTTTTACTGCTAGAGCTTTATTTGACTTGGACGCCGATCTGCTGGGCTGGCACGACATGAGCAGCTAAAGGGAACTATCATGTTTGCTGAGATGCGGATGACCCACGCCTTGTATTTGTCATAAAAACATTTTGAAGAAACAATTAAATTGGATGAGCGAATCATAACAGTAAGTTTTCGTCGAATTATATGTTCGCTGCATGTTGTTTATTTCCTATTTCCAATCCCGCTCATCATCCTTTCAATAAAGCTTCCGCACGGAGCCAATATAAAGCAAGCAAGGTTACATGTTTAAAGAAGTCCTGTCCTTGAATTGTTAAGAGTACTGTAGTTTAATTTAATTAAACAACACAGACTTATTAGTCTGACCTGTGTTGTACCTTCGCTTTCCAGGTGCAAAGCATATGACTTGATTTTAACCTTCATTCTGTGTTAACCGCTGGCTTATTTACAACTGCGCTTCCTAGTCAGCAGAAATAAAAGGGCACTTCATTGTATTCCGCAGCAAGCTCTTCCAATGTCGGTTCTAGAGGATGTTTTGGATTTGCTCCGCACCGTATTGGCGTATTTCGGAGTCCCCCAAGAAATGGTGAGTTGTCATAGATGTACATTGTTTGTCTGTGGTTTGTTGTGTTAATGTTTTTAATCGACATTGCTTTTTCAATCTCCTTGCTCATACTCCTACTGCTTAGTTGGTGCCAGGGTGGGACAGTGAGCTGTGTGGACAGTATCGAAGCATTGTCCGTATGATTGGGACCAATATTTATATGACACCTACACCCCGGGTCCACTTCCAGGTATACAATGCCACATAGTGTAATACATTTGATGCTATGTTTGGGTTCAGTAAATGGGGAAAACGACTCAAACAAGAACTGAACCAAACGACGCTGCAGAATTTGTTTTGGTCCGATGCGTTACAAAAGTGTGTTGTATTTTCTTCTGATTATTAATGTTTCTTTGTCAGATCCCTCTGCACACTTACCGGTCTCATGGCTACGTTGATGTTACAATGGATACGCACGCCATACCTTCATTTGCGGATGTGTTGTGGCTGGCTGAGGATGATGGCGACAGCTTGACCCAGATCAGGTGAGTGCAATGCATGCCCACAAATAATATGCATTTGTGACATGAGTGATTTTACCTCACCATACTACTACAAACAAAGCAGGTTTTTAATAATGATGATGATGATGATTATAATGGCCAGGGTCAAGTTGATTATATTTTATTGATTCTAATTTATAAAAAAATGTAGAAACCGGTTGCCTCCGTCAAATCAAAGCGTTGTCCATCGGGACATTGTTGGAAGACCGGTGCGGCTGCCGAGCCGAGCTCATAGCAGAGCCCCGTTGCTTGGGCAGAACAGCGACCCGGAGGCCCTGAGGAAAATCACATTCCTGGAGGATGAGCTCCTGAAACTACGAGCCCAGATAGCGATCATTGTCACCGCGCCACAAGGTTCGAGTACAGCCAAACAAATGTACACCATTTCACACCGGATATAATCAGAGACATCCCAGACACAACCCACGATTGTTTATGTGCTCTTTTTTGGGAACAATGTGTAGTTTGGTTAGGTTATCATCTTTCTCTCTCATCTCTTATCCTGCTGCTCTCACTTACATTTAAGCAGCAGTGTTTCTTTTTCTCTATCATTACCGCCCATCCGTTTTCCCTCAATCTCTCATCTATGTTGCAACACAGGTTTGACGCCTGCCCAGACTCTGCTCGGTACACATTCGTTGTCTCCTCAACTTACTTCCACACCACGATCTGCACCTCCTCCTCCTCCTCCTCCACCGCCACCGCCTCTTCCTCCCCCCTCGTCTGGGCCCGGGGCTCCCGATGAGACGCTGCCTCTGTCGCACCTGATCCGACAGCGCAGACTGGCCAACAACGCCCAGGGGAACAACCCGGCCCAGGGCTCTGTCTCAGCCAAGGCCATGCCCTCCATGCTAGATGTCCTTAAGGACCTGAACAGTGTTACGCTGCGCTCTGTGAAGAGGTAAGCCGGGTCATCGATAAAGGATGGAGATTGTAAGGCAACGATGGCAAGCGTTTTAATAGCTATTGATTACATTGTGTTTGTGATAAGAAAAATATTGATTTTGATTTTGCACTTGAGGGAACTTTATGGAGAGTATACCTCACACATATACTCGCATACACAGGAAAATATATTTTTAGAGGCATTCTATTGTTTTAATGAATTAATGAACATCTCATGCCACGAAGAGTGTCACCGGCTGATGGAATATTTCTCCCTGTGGTGTGCTCCCAGGTCCCCAGGAGGTAGGCCGGTGAAACCCAGACGCAGCGGAGGTAAAAGCCTCGCCTTGCCCAGCGACCCTGCCTCCCTCATCGCCGAGGCGCTGAGGAGGAAGTTTGCCCACCACCTCCACAACACCTCCTCTGACAAAGAGAACTCAATGGAGAGCTCGCCTTTCGGCAGCCCAGAATCCCCTCGGGTGAGTTCCAAACGTGTTTGTGCTTCCTCCTCCCCCTCCTCATGCTTCAAGTGGGACAAAATGACACTAAAACATTCCTTAAAAAGGGGAACGTTATAAACTTGTCAATTCGTTTTTGGTAAATGTGCTTACTAGTCACAGTAGTTCTACCATTTTAGCAAAGGTATGCTCATCATAAAGTGTGTATATTGTTGTTGTGGCTAGTGTCTTCTTACAAGATACTTTTTAATATTTATTTTAGGTCATTCAGCCAAGCAGACGGAGTCGGGGGCGCCTCCACCTCTAAACTTGTGAAATGGTTATCTTACTACTGATTTCAGATGATCAAACGGTCACAGCAGCACACAGACATTAGACACATATACAGATGTTCCCCACCAATCATGTTTATGTGAAAGGCTGTGTCTTTTCATAAGCTACTTTTGTTTTGTAAGGAAAGTTTGAATGTTGGCTTATTGTTCGATGCAGTCAATGTATGGAGAAAGTTGTTTTAATAATGGGATCTTCTTTCCTGTCATGCAAATTTGTTTTGTTTTGGCAGCTCACGGTTTGAATGAAATGTGTAATATTGTTATTGAAGCTGTGCTTTAACGATGTGAGATTGTATATGGCTGTATTTTATTTTTTTATATTTTTTATGTTGGTTATGTGAGTTGAGGCTTCTAAAGATATGGATTTATTCTATGCAAATGCTATTTCGTCTGGATAATTTTTATGTTTACATGTACATAAATGAATTGTTGAATCATCCACATAAGTTCTGTCTCACTCCTAACTGGCAAATCACAAACATGTTTTGTAGAAGGAAACCATGGAAAGAGCAATGCAAAGTGTGAATAGGATAGACTAATGATAGAAACATTTACAAATACACACATTGTGTCAGCTTTAGCCACATTGCCACTACACAGTCCCTGACATGTCTTGTCACTTATCGATTTTGTAGAAACAGCTTTTAACCTGACTTTATTAATCCATCGGTTTTAGAAATGGCTCATGAAAGCTAAAACCCTCCCAAATTAAGTTTAATATACAAAAATAAATTTACTTCACTGAAGATGGATTGATCATTTAATGAACAGGTCAGATTTTGGCAAGACAAAAGTTTTGTCGCCTACAGAGTAATGTGAATAATTTACTTCAAATATGAAAATGTTGCATAACTTTGAATTAAGTAGTGGTGCTGTGAGATCCTTATTTAATATCTTGTAGGACTTCCATGAGCTTGAAGGACTGCATCCATGCGGTTCGACAATGATTCATACAATTTATTGATGAAGTCATCAGGAATAGCAAAGAAAGCAGTCTTGCATGCCTCCCAGAGTTCATCAAGAATTTTTGGTTTCATCTTCCATGCTTCCTCTTTCATTCTACCCCATACATGCTCAATGGTGTTCATGTCTGGTGACTGGGCTGGCCGGTCCTGGAGCACCTTGATCTTCTTCGCCTTGAGGAACTTTGATGTAGAGATGGAAATATGCGATGGAGCACCATCCTGCTGCAAAACTCGACCCCTTTTATGGTTTGGAATGTAAGAGGTAGCTAATACCTCTTGATATTTTAGGCTATTGATATTGCCTTCCACCCTGCAAATCTCTCGCACACCCCCATACTGGATGTAACCCCAGACCATGATTTTTCCGCCACCGAACGTAACTAGACATATTTGAGGGGCGCTTAAGGTCAACTTGTACCCAAGCGACAAGACTTTTGTCAGGGACTGTATAATGCATAGGCCATCATTCGTAGCACTTGCTCTCTATTGAAGCCCCTCTTAAAGTAGATCTAGAGCTGTCGAAGACAGGCAGTTAACCTGTTACAGTATCGCCTTTTATTGCTGAGACCTCTTAAAATGTAATGCTTCATATGTTTCCCTACAAGATGAGAATTCTCTATGTTATGATTCATAACAACGACAACTGTTGAGAAAGGCCATCCCTGAAGGGTCCAGCCAGGGCAGAAATGCGCTATGAGATGCTCCTGGCCCAGCTGGTATGCTCCATGGTGGAGCCAGTGCTGCAGTTACACACTGATCTGGAGAACGGACCAAGGAGCAATGCGCGCGCGGCCATCAGGAACCTGGAGAAGCTGCCTCATAGACCGATAGCAGGTATCTCTGTCTCTGGCTCACTCTGGCTTTCTCTCTTTATTTCCCTCTCTCTGGTTAAAGTGTATACCACGTTAACATAACATGGTCATTGTGGCATCATTCTCATGTGCTCTTAACCTTGGTTAATGTATCACTAAAATTACTGAATGATATAGATTTGGCATTTATCAAGGCTAAAGGTAGGGAGTTATTCTCAACATTTACCCTGACTAGCCACAAGGTGGTACTATAACTAAAGTGTATACTTTGGTGGCTGTCTTATACCATCAGGGCAATTTAAAAACGTTTCTATATGCCAACACAGACATTACCAAACCAAGTCATATTGTGGCATTTTCCTGACCTTAGAGAAAATAGACTTATTTCATACATAATTACTCTTCTTACCCTAATATGTTTCCGTCGATTTTTCACTCTTACACTGTCTTTATCTTTAAACACACACGCACATGCACACGCACATTTACAGTAAGAACAACCTTAAAAAGTATTCTGGAACCCATCTCTCCCACTCATAATATAAACAAAAATGTTATTTCAAGTTTCATTGAAGTGTAAATACTCAAAGCACAACAGGCACATAGACACACAAGTTTTAAGAGAAAAGCCAGACACCAGTGTAAAATATTCACCGGATAAGATGCCGCAGGCCAATTTCCCTGATTGATTCACTACACAAGAGTGTAGTGCTGTTTGTGCTGTCACTGGAATAGTCAACCGGAATACCACTGGAATATTCCAGATTTTATAATAAAGTATAAAGGTGTTAGACCTCACATGAACATTGTGCTGGTTGCCGTTCATGTGGATATTGTTTTTTGAGACGGAATTCTAGGTCAAGGAAAATGTATCAGAGTCAGCCGGTTGATCGCTTTATTTTTTACATTTTATTTTAACTCGCTGTAAAAATGTATTGAAACAAGGTAGAATAAAAATAAGTCACTTAAGGCATGTGAAAAAGATTGCTGTATAGTTCTTTGTGGTCTGTTTCTGCTATGACACCTGCTGGTGTATTGACAGCTTGGTTTATTTTCAGTTTGTTTACTATTTGTTTATGTTTAGGGAAGTGTATATAGGCCTAGTTATAAACCTGTCATTGAAAAGGACATAAATATTAGCCAAACTCAAACATTTAAAACACCTTTACTTTATATATTGTTCTTAATATTTTGTCCAACGCTTTAAAATGATATGCCTAACGAATCAGCATTACAGTCACCTCAATGGATTATTGGTGACTCAGATTAAATGGAGTACGTCTGCTCTCATTCTCAGTAAAAAAAAGGCAGATAAAATTGGGACTTCCAGTAAGCAGTTTTAAACATGCCATGACCACCTGGACTGAATGATTTTAACCGCTCCCCATGGTTGCTCTGTTTCCAACATTTAGTTAAAGCCTTTATATGCTTGGTGATTAATCCTCCTTCTTTTTACGATGAAGCACTTTGATGACCTACCCCCCCCGCCGTATTTCTCCAGTACGCGGCCATAAGGTTCTGTCAAGTTGGTCTCTGGAATGACAACATGAACGAGTGTGTTTGGCCGTCTGTCTTGGATGTGTGAACATTCTCTCAAAACAAGCTCTCTGTGTTATAATTCAACGTTGCTTAGAATAAAAAGGCTTCAAGATTTCTCTCAATATTGACGATTGGGGGGGACTGCTGGAAAATGTAGTCTGTTACCCTCCCCCGACCCTAGTTACCGGATCAACAAAACAGGGGTACTCGGAATAGAGTAGCTTGGCTCAAAGGGCATTTTCCATCAGCAGTTTACTGAGGTGGGCTGAATGGGTACTCTATGCCAGGCACAAGTGTTTGAATCCAACCCAGCTATTGGATAGCAGTCATTAGCAATTTGGTCAGCGCCCACAAGTTACCTCCTTGCATCTTGCAGCCATTGAGAATATCAATGAGCCCTGCCCTTGTCCAACTTAACAGTAGGTGTGAGCGTGGATCGCTACTTGATGTCTGTAAAGGTCAGGGATGGCCCACAAGGAGAACGAATGGAGTCCTACTGTGGAGGTGCCCTCTCAACCTGCCTGCTGTGGCCCAGTGTTCTGCATTGTCCTATGTTAGTAGTACGCCTGATACAAACTCAATAGAAAAACAGGTGTGCTAGCCAATGTATTTTGTGTATTGTGATGTATTTGTGACTTTTTTCAAAGTTTGTTTGCTTGTGGGAGCACCAGAGACCCAAAACAACACACATCCCAGGAAAAGTATTGTTATCATAATATGTCCCCTTTAAACTGCTAATATCCCGTTTCACAGAAGCTCGGGCAGAGTGTAGTGGACTTAAGTAGTGAAGATCCTCCACAAAGCGTGCCCTTGTATGATGACACCTCTGTGAAAAGGCTCTTCAACAATCTCTGTTTCTGTATCTTACATATTAACTATTTTTGTTTGGGCACACATTGAAATGTCTCAATGTTGTGTTATAAAAGTTCTCTTGTCAGCCTACCTTTGGAAGATCTCTGATCCATATAGAATATAAAAGTGTTATCTCACAGAGGCGTGGAGGACTTTTATTCGGAAGGACGAAACACAATGCCCCTTTAAGTGACACACTAGGTAAGAGCCATTCTGACT
Source organism: Gadus macrocephalus (assembly GCF_031168955.1). Lineage (NCBI taxonomy): Eukaryota > Metazoa > Chordata > Actinopteri > Gadiformes > Gadidae > Gadus > Gadus macrocephalus. The sequence continues at coordinate 7,180,567 of NC_082402.1, read as the reverse complement.
GACCATACTACTCTCAACCTCTCCCGTGTCACGTTCTGGAGTCAGACTGAATGTTCTTTCCAGGCCCTTTTATTTTAATCTCCTGTCTTTTGAAATAACATTTACTTAATCTATCTGTTAATGTTTAGTCAGACTAATGGAGCGCTCACAAACTGCACATTGTGGGAAATTGATAACTAGCTTCAAGCCTTGCCCTGGCTCACAGGAACTGTGTTTAGTCCTTTACTGAGCTAAGAAAACCACTAAAACATGACCACACACACACACACACACACACACACACACACACACACACACACACACACACACACACACACACACACACACACACACACACACACACACACACACACACACACACACACACACACACACACACACACACACACACACACACACAGAGAGAGAGAGAAAAAAAATATCATTCCTTATAACCTGTAAAATAGATCTTTATACTTTTTAAAGTAAAAGTGCCTTCAGAAGCATCAACGTAAAGAAATGAAAGTCTCATTGAATGAGTCCTCGTTCTCATGTGAACCTTGTCTTTGTTTCAAAACCAGAGGGAATCATTCTATGTTTTCCATAAAGGCGCAGACACACCATATTGTTTCTGATATGAGAGATTCAAGGCTCTCTGTGTGTGTGTGTGTGTGTGTGTGTGTGTGTGTGTGTGTGTGTGTGTGTGTGTGTGTGTGTGTGTGTGTGTGTGTGTGTGTGTGTGTGTGTGTGTGTGTGTGTGTGTGTGTGTGTGTGTGTGTGCGCGTGTGCATCAGGTATTTCCTTTTTATTTTTTATCATGTGTTACAGAAAATCAGGAGAAGTACTCAGTATCACTCACTCTATGTTTAGATATTTTTCTTTGTGCTTATGCTTTGACGCAAAACATATTTTTCCATCCCGGGGGGAGTTTTTCCCCCCCCCCCCCAAGACTTTGAGTTTGGTAAATCAAAGCCAGATCTTCAGTGGATACAGGAAGGCCTAGAGGGTGGATGGGATGGTCCCTGCATGTGAGCTCAGAGTGAAGGACACAGTGGGTTGTATAGTCAATTATTTTGAAGTCACTGGAAATCTTGAATTTGTCGCGTTAGGTGTATCATAGGGAGGCTAATTGAATCGTTGATAGGGATTTATGCATGAGCTTAATACTAATAATTTTCATGAATGGGAATCAATGTTAAGAAGTGTGTGTGTGTGTGTGTGTGTGTGTGTGTGTGTGTGTGTGTGTGTGTGTGTGTGTGTGTGTGTGTGTGTGTGTGTGTGTGTGTGTGTGTGTGTGTGTGTGTGTGTGTGTGTGTGTGTGTGTGTGTGTCTTCCAAGGACAATGTGTTTTATAATTTTCTGATCTCCCACACTGATCTAACCAACTCTCTTCCTGTGTGTGTGTGTGTGTGTGTGTGCGTGCACGAAGGCGCAGGCGGTGCTCCTACTAGTCATTCAGACAGAAAACATGACCATGAACCCACCGCTCCACCTGCTTACACTGCTATCACATGTTTGTTTTGTTTTCTTTATTTTTCTCTCTGGCGTGCGTGCGTGCTGGCGTGTGTGTGTGTGAGAAAGACGGACAGACATGGTAGTAGTGGTAATGCTGGCGATAGAATAACAGAGGCAGGGCTTAAGAGTCAACGAGAGAGAGAGAGAGAGAGAGAGAGAGAGAGAGAGTGGGAGAATGCGGCAGTAGCAGGCTGAGCATCAGTTGCGGAGTGGAGCAGAGTGAAGCCACGCTCATTTTGTCCTCTCCTCTGCCTGACATTTCTTTGCGTTGTGCGCGGCTCTTCCCTGTGCCTCCTGCTGGTCTAGTACCACTTTCTCCTGGCGCTCCTCGCTCCTCTTCTCTCCTCCATACCTGCTGCTGATCCGTCTCTTCTCCATCTCCACCTCCTACAATGGTCTTTCTCCGTCCTCTCCCCTGCTTTTATCGGACTTATCTCTTCTCCTGTACGTCTTTCATTTCCCACACTTAGGACATCTCCTACCTTCTCCTCCTGACGTTCCTCTGTCTCTCCCTCACTGTCTTTTTCTCTTTCTCTCTCACTCTCTCTCACTGTCTCTCTCTCTCTCTCTCTGTCTCTGTCTCTGTCTCTGTCTCTCTCACCCTGTGTTGCCCATCTCCCAGCGAGGGGACAGCCATGCCGGTCCTTGGGGGCCTGTGGGCTCAAGACCTGGGGCTGCGAGATCCCGGCCAAGGGGTGGGGGCCGACGTAACGGCCGGCGTCACCCCCAACGAGGAGGACGAGGGCCCCCCTTCCCCGGTGTGGGGGCCCCTGGGCTCCTCGCCAGTCACCTGCGGCGCCCTGTCCCTGGCGCTGGAACTGCCCGCTCTCCTACGGCAGCTGAGGGCCGCCTGGAGGGCCCGCCGAGGGGGCCCCCGGGGGCCCGAGCAAGGTCAGACACCCGGAGCTTGGAGGGTGGAGGTGGAAGAGCTGAGGCAGGACGCAGAAGAGAAGAGTGCACAGCGGGCAGGTAACAGTGACACCTAATATTATTATCATTGTTATTAGTAGTAGTGGTTGTTTACAGTAACACAACAATGTTATCGATGTGAGACAATTCTAAATACCTAATTTGTTCTTGGCGATAGGTGATCCTTTTCACTGTGAATTGTGTGTGTGGTATGTTCAAGTATGTGGAATACCTGAGCATGTCTTTCAGAGATGGCTTTGAATCCCATTTATCAGTACATTACTATGGTGTTGGGACTGTCACAAGGTTCTTTGTCAGGGAATTTACACAAAAAAGCAATTTCTGCTCATGGTTTACTGTGTGTGTGTGTGTGTGTGTGTGTGTGTGTATGTGTGTGTATGTGTGTGTGTGCGCAGAGCACACACGCGCTGGGAAAGGGAGCCTAATGCTAGCATCCTGCATGCTGCTTGTGACAGCGTGCTCTGGGGATGTCTGGTGTGCACGGCTGATGTCTGGTGTGCACGGCTGATGTCTGGTGTGCACGGCTGATGTCTGGTGTGCACGGCTGATGTCTGGTGTGCACGGCTGATGTCTGGTGTGCACCGCTGATGTCTGGTGTGCACAACTGTTAACAACTCATATTGCTTCCCTGCAACATAGGAGCAGAGAGCCAGCAGATTGGTTGAGGGATTCTTTGGATAATGTGATCGGGACCGTTGGATATTGAAAATTCAATACAAGAGGGGTTACAATGAAAGCTCTTGTGACCTATTTGTTAGAGATAGAGGTTCGTGGGAAAGGGCAAAAAAGAAAGTTGAAACTTTGTTAGGATCCACTGTGAACTACAAAGAGCTATCCAAAAAGATAACAGATGATGATCCACATGATCAATTTTTTTCATTAAAATTGCCTCTTTCTTCTAGTTAAATGAATAAACATAGGTTTTTGTTGTGTGGCTGCCGAGTCAGAACGCACATGCCCGTGGATAACGGCAACATGTTTTTATTTGGTGCAAGAGATTCAGTGGAGGATGCCGTAGTGGTAAACTGGACTGTGTATCAGTATAATCTCATTAAGCACACCGTCACACAACACTGAAGTGGATGATTCAAGTTTATTTTTACGTGGTAATAAAAAAAGTGTTCCACCGATGAGGTGTCTCGCTCGCTCGTTTAACCCTTGCACGCATGCTCACAGTCGTGAGCGTTGACTTGAGCTGTTAAAGCAAGTCAATACATACTGGCCAAAGGGATTGGTTGAATGCATGATAATGACGTCTTGCAGAAGTTTCCGGACTTGTATGTGTGTTAGTAGATCAGTGGGAGTTTCCCCGACTGAATGATTGAACCCGTTGACTTGTGATAACGGTTCAACGGGTTCCTCAGAGAATACCTGATTCAATCCATGCTCTCACCTCTCTACTAAACACACACACACTCTCACACGCGCACGCGCGCACACACACACACACACACACACACACACACACACACACACACACACACTACCTCACAAGTCTCTCGAGAGGTGCATATGGAAGATGTCAAGTTAGATACAAATATTTCAGTTACTTCTCAAATATAAGTAGCGATGTGATGGTAGTTTAAGGCACCTTAACAACATTGATTAATAAATTATTATTTGTGCATGTAAAATGATTCCTGGGTTAGGCAGATAGATGGTTATTCCAGAGTGTACTGAGCTAACCTTATTCCAGCCGGCCGTGTAGATCTACAGACAGGGACCTCAGACTACAAGGCAGCCCTCACTGCCCAGGGGGCAGTCAATATTGCCATCATTGAGTCTCACTGGATGAACTCATTCAGGGTTTTCTGCTAAGCTGTGGCCGTCATCCTATGCAAGCCACTGAGATGAGTGCTGTAGCTTATACTCTTTTAAAAAAAGACAGATGTAAAAATGATCTTTGATGTTAAATAATGAACATGCTTATCATATTCCTCCCCCCTTGAACATGTGACACTAAACCAAAACACAGATACATTGAAAGTAACAAGGAGCCAACCACCTAAGAACCCAATCAAGAGAGTAAACTGCGGTGTGATCTCGGTGTTTGTTGGATTTCCTGTGCGTACTCTTACGATGTTTACCGGATGTGGTCTGCCTCTGCTGGAGAGCGGTGTGGCTCTGCTCAGCGTTCCTGTCTCAGACACATCCCTCCCACCCACCCAGTGTGTGTGTTGCGTAAACAATCCCTGTTCCAGAACGCTGAAGGCGTGCATCCTATCCATTTCTATTGCTTCCTGTTAGCATTCGTGTGTGTGTGTGTGTGTGTGTGTGTGTGTGTGTGTGTGTGTGTGTGTGTGTGTGTGTGTGTGTGTGTGTGTGTGTGTGTGTGTGTGTGTGTGTGTGTGTGTGTGTGTGTGTGTGTGTGTGTGTGTGTGTGTGTGTGTGTGTGGGAGATTGGTTGAAGCTATGGATTTGACGGGCAAAAATATTGTGGGTTTATTTCTAACATTAACACATTGTTTTTATGTCGGGGATTTGACCGAATTTTCCTGCCTGTGTATGTGCAAATATTCTTATGTGTCTGTATATGTGTGTGTGTGTGTGTGGGGGGGGGGGGGGGCACGCATGTGTGTTTTTATGTGAGTGTGCATGGAGAGGTGGGATAACAAGGGGGGGGTGTGCACACCGCTGCTTCTTTAACCACATGCACGCCGGCTGGCTCACGTTCCATACGACCCACTTCTGGCTGGGCTCACGCTGCAGACACTGACCCAGTTTCTCCTCCCGCGGTGGAGGAGAAGGAGGCAGATGAAGAGGAGAGGAAAGGTGGTCACAAGAGGATAAAGAGCAGGCGATGGTGCTGGGACAAGATGTGGGGGTGGGGGGGATAGGGGGGGTAGGCGGGGGTGAGCTTGATGGAGGAGAAAGAGAGAGCGGGGGAGACGAGGAGAGAGTGAATCATGGAGAAGTAGAGGAGTTGGAGAGAAGTAAGAGGAAGAGAAGAGGAAGAGAAGGAATGATGGTGGAAAGAAGATGGGAGAATCACTGTTACTTAGGTGGCAGTTGTGTGTGTGCGTGTGTGTGTGTGTCTGTCTAGCTTGTCCCTGTGTACAAGAGGAGAAGGAGGAGGAGGAGGAGAGTTTGGCAATGCTCAGAAGTGTGTGTGTGTGTGTGTGTGTGTATACACACACACACGCATGCCTGCACTGCACTTTAGTCAGCGGGGGTATTTTGGGTTGCACTCGTCGCCAGATCTACTCGTCCTCTTGATGTTTTGCTTCCCTCTCTCTGCCTGGTTGTGGATGAGTCCCACAATGCAACATCCCCATTTTTCTGTGCACTCTTAGAAATACCTGTTCACTCACTTGTGTCGTCTGTCAGTTGAAATACAGTATATAGGAGTGTCTTTACATGTATGTTGTTTCTACTCTCCCCATCTCCTGGCTATGTTTAACGCATGGCTTCCTGACCTGGATAATCCTTCACACGCCCTTCTGAAGTCCCTTCACATACAGTCACTGACATCTATAAGGAGTTATGCAGAGCATGCCAGAGGTGCCCGGTTTATTGGGGGCCCATCCCATAGGATCTTTATAAAGGCAGTTAGATAGCTGAGAACGTCTTGAAGGACCAGCCTCCGTGTGAGTTGACACATGTTAAAGTTTTGTGTGTGTGTGTGTGTGTTTGTCTGTCTGTGTGTGTCTGGTGCGTACGCTGGTAAACAGGCACGTGTGAGTGTGTTTGTGTGTGTGTGTGTGTGTGTCTGGTGCGTATGCTGGTAAACAAGCATGTGTGAGTGTGTGTGTGTGTGTGTGTATTAAACATTCCTTTTTTTGATGGGCTTCATTGAGTGCGTGTGTTTATTCACTTGTTATCCTGTGATACGTTTACACAAATCTGTGTATCCAGTACTTGGGAGTGAGGGCCCTTGGAGCTGGGCGTGCTGTGTCCGCGGTCACAGGCCTTGATGCAATGTCAGTCTATAGCGTAGTTGGTCAGCATGACCTCCACGCAGTCCACTGGACAGACGGACGGCCCGCACACAGCTCACCTTCAAGGAGAGACGCGCACACACACACACGCACACACCCCAACACGCACGCACGCACGCACGCACGCACACACACACACACACACACACACAAAAATGTGTCAAACTCTTTGAAACCTACACACCGGTTTTTTAGAACATGATACCATTTGTTTCTTTATCTGTATGTGAGTTTATTTTTGGTGATAATTGAAGACATTGCAATGCTTCAGACTGTGGGTCGATTATGTTTTGGTCGTAGTACAACACACACACTCACACACACAGGAAGTCCATTCTCTTCAGCCTGGCTCAGATGAGCGTCATGATGCTCTCTTCTGATCAGGCGTCGTCAAAGGTCCCTTGTTTCTTTTGGGCTTTTAGTGGGTAGGACTCTTAATCTGCCTTTAAGGGTCTGCCAGCCTGCACAATGACTTTGACAGTGGAACTGTTTGTTTTCCCGAGTTTCACTTGCTTCCATCTTGGGTCAATCTCTCATCCACATCCCTGTATATATGAATTGGTTGATGATGTATTACAAATTGATATAGCAAGAAGGTCCGTAATGTATTGCCTTTGCTGGTCTGAAAACCCATTGCACCATAAAATCTAAATAAAAAATCTCTCTCTCCTCCCTCCAGCTGATGGCATATTGGCCAGAGGTCATGCAGGTGTGTTGCTGGCTGAGAGAAGAGGCTCCTACCCACTGATTGACCTGCGCATCCTCAACAGTAAGTCCCCCATTTATAGTCTCTGGCCGTTTGAGCAAATTATCATTCTTCAGTACTTTCAGTTCTACCACAGGCTTGCTTCGTTCCAGAGACTTGCTCCTCATTAGTGCCACCTGCTGGACTGGTTGTGTCATGAGCTTGGGTGGTTTCTCTCCACACCTGTTGGCTGACTTGGGGTTTTAACTCAGTGGGTTACTTATTTAACATAGAACATAAACCGTTAACACACTCTTTAAAACATCGGTAATATACCAAGCTCCATATGTCTCAATCGTCTTCCTAATTCTGGAAGTCTGTTTTCATATTGGTATCTTGCTTGGCTGATACAGTTACCTTTCTTAGGCCTACCAGCGCAATGGCAATGATTTTAAGATAACATACATGGTATGTCTGTGAGTAAGATGTTGATGCTATATATGTACTTATGTAGCAATCAGCACTAATGTTTAATTACCTCGGAATCGGACATGGTGTTTCGTCTTCCTATCAATGTAACTGAATTCACATGAACGCGCATAACTGACGGTTCGGTGGGAGGAGCTACAGCAGGTAGCGTGGCAGGGACGGGCCAGAGAGCACGCGACGGAATCTCAACGGCTGTTTTCTCCAAAATCGCCCACCCTAGCTTTAAGTCCATAGCGCGTGTGTAACTGGTGTGTCATTCCAGCCAATGTCCAACAGGGGGAGCTGGAGGCGGGCTCCAGGAGGAGTGTGAAGCGTCAGCTGAGCTTCCAGAGGTACTGTCACGCCTCACGGTTGCTGAGGGGGCAGGTACCCCGTGCCCCGGGGTCTCTGCACCTACTGGACCACCACTACCTGGGACAGGCAACGGTAAACACACTCTGACACACCAACTTCATACAGACACGCACATCCTCACAGATGCACATGAATGCACATACACGCAAGCACACGCACATACATATAAACATATATGCACATTTACGTACCTGCACACACACACACACACACACACAAACAGTAAAGATTATTGCTGAATAATTATTGCATACCGCTATTGAACATACGACCAGACTAGAACATTTGGATGAATATACTTAGTTGTACTTGGTCAGTAGACTCAAAATGTATTTCAACAGACACACATTCTTATGCACATGTTATATAGCTGCTACATTGTGTAAGTACATAATGTTTTGTTTCTCTTACAGCACATGCTGTCCAAGGTGGGCACGTGGAACTTTGACATTTTCCTGTTTGAGCGTCTCACCAACGGTGAGAACAGCCAACAGTCATTCATCCTAGATAGAGGACAGCTTCAAGGGCAGAAGACCTGCTATTTCTTTACTGCTCAGATCCAAGTAGTCCCATTGAATGAAGGAGTGAAATATTATCACCAAACCTTTGTGGTTATAATTTGTATGACAGGGTTAATGTTGATGATCAATGGATTGATGGAATACCTAAACCTTTAATCTGTTGCTGTTAATCACGCTCCTTTACAATGCATTTCCATCTCATCCAGGATATCTTAATGAGTGCTGTAATAATTCAGTTCTCAGGCAGAACCCCACACGGTGAACTCACTTCAGTGTGTGTGTGTGTGTGTGTGTGTGTGTGTGTGTGTGCGTATTACAGGTTACAGTCTGGTCACTCTGATGTGTCACCTGTTGAACGTCTATGGTCTGATCCAGCACTTCCACCTGGACATGGTCAAACTGCTCAGGTTTCTGGGTAGGTTTTAGCGTTCCCCAGCTCAATGCCCCTTTGGTCAACTCTACTTTGAACACTGGTGTCTTTCTTTGAATCTTTTCTGTCGAGCAGTATGGCTATCCTATCCTTGTGATTCTTTTGACAGCCGAACATCTTCGACTATTGGTTGGGTAATCTGTGTTATTTCCTGAATGTAATACTATATGTAATACTTTGTCCATTTCTTTAGAGGACAAAACCATTTGCTTCATCTTCAGCATCCCAAAGAATATTTGTATGTTAAATTAAATGGGATTGATTTGATTAAAAAAAAGTACTTCACTTTTTTTAACAGGCATGGTGCAAGATGACTACCACTCCCACAATCCCTATCACAACGCTCTCCATGCTGCAGATGTCACACAAGCCATGTACTGTTACCTGAAGGAATCAAAGGTTCATTGATACAAACGCACACACCCGAACACACACACAGACAATCACACACAGGGATTTTAGAAAAGAACCCAATAGGATTCAAAACTATTCAAATTCAACTACGTCATTCTCGGCATGTTAATATTTGCTTTGATTGATAGCTATTATCAGATCACATAGAGAACACAAACGTCGTTCTTCAGCTAAGCCTTTTAAATTTGCCTACCTCAATTGCCAGAGGCAGTAGTAGCAGCGTAGTGAACAGTACTCACTGTCACTGCCTCAGTGTGTCCCTATATCACCTTATCACTGTGTCACCTTATCACTGTGTCAATGTGTCACTGGATCACTGTGTCACTGTGTCACTGGATCACTGTGTCACTGTCCCTGTGTCACTTTCCCTCTGTCACTGTGTCACTGTCCCTGTGTCACTTTCCCTGTGTCACTGTGTCACTGTCCCTGTGTCACTGGATCACTGTGTCACTGGATCACTGTGTCACTGGATCACTGTCACTGTGTCACTGTCCCTGTGTCACTGGATCCCTGTGTCACTGGATCCCTGTGTCACTGTCACTGTCCCTGTGTCACTGTCACTGTGTCACTGGATCACTGTGTCACTGTCCCTGTGTCACTGGATCACTGTGTCACTGTCCCTGTGTCACTGTGTCACTGGATCACTGTGTCACTGTCCCTGTGTCACTGTCCCTGTCCCTGTGTCACTGTCCCAGTGACACTGTCCCTGTGTCACTGGATCATTGTGTCCCTGTGTCACTGTGTCACTGGATCATTGTGTCCCTGTGTCACTGTGTCCCTGGATCATTGTGTCCCTGTGTCACTGTGTCCCTGGATCATTATGTCACTGTGGCACTGGATAAGTGTGTCACTGGATCATTGTGTCCCTGTGTCACTGTGTCAATGGATCATTGTGTCCCTGTGTCACTGGATCATTGTGACACTGGATCATTGTGTCACTGGATCATTGTGTCACTGTGTCACTGGATCATTGTGTCACTGTGTCACTGGATCATGTGTCACTGTGTCATTGTGTCACTGGATCATTGTGTCACTGTGTCACTGTGTCACTGGATCATGTGTCATTGTGTCACTGTGTCACTGGATCATTGTGTCCCTGTGTCACTGGATCATTGTGACTCTGGATCATTGTGTCACTGGATCATTGTGTCACTGTGTCACTGTGTCACTGGATCATGTGTCACTGTGTCATTGTGTCACTGGATCATTGTGTCACTGTGTCACTGGATCATGTGTCACTGTGTCATTGTGTCACTGGATCATTGTGTCACTGTGTCACTGGATCATGTGTCATTGTCTCACTGTGTCACTGGATCATTGTGTCCCTGTGTCACTGGATCATTGTGACTCTGGATCATTGTGTCACTGTGTCACTGGATCATGTGTCACTGTGTCATTGTGTCACTGGATCATTGTGTCACTGGATCATGTGTCACTGTGTCATTGTGTCACTGGATCATTGTGTCACTGTGTCACTGGATCATGTGTCACTGTGTCATTGTGTCACTGGATCATGTGTCATTGTGTCACTGGATCATTGCGTCACTGTGTCACTGTGTCATTGTGTCACTGTCACTGGATCATTGTGTCACTGTGTCACTGTGTCACTGGATCATGTGTCACTGTGTCACTGGATCATTGTGTCACTGTGTCCCTGTTTGCAGCTTGCAGAGCTGCTGAGTCCCACCGACGTGTTCCTGGGTCTGCTGGCGGCGGCGGCCCACGACGTGGACCACCCCGGGGTCAACCAGCCCTTCCTCATCAAGACCGGCCACCACCTGGCCTCGCTCTACCAGGTGCACCCCGTGGCTCCTCCCTCCGTGTTCGATGGCTGTTGGCATGAATTGTATTTGACCACTTGTTTTTGGTTGCTGTTTTGATAAATATATTTGTACCTGTTTGTATATGCATTTTATGGACATTTGTTTTAACTTTTGAAAACCCTTTTATTTGTTGGTGGGGGAAACAACCATAAAATCCTTTGTTGCCACGGTAACGAATTGACACATGCCCCTGCCCCACAGAACACCTCGGTGCTGGAGAGCCACCACTGGCGGTCCACGGTGGGCATGCTCCGAGAGTCGGGCCTGCTGTCGCACCTGCCACTCAGCATGAGGTCCAGAAAGCACACACACAAACACACACACACTCACAGACACACAAACACACACACACAGACAGACACACAAACACAGACACACAATCACACACACACACACCAACACACACACATACACAAACACCCCCACAAACACACACACACACACATACAATCTGATCACACACTGTGGTAACCCGGCTCAAGTAACAAGAGTCTCTGCTGCTCAAACTGCCAACAAGGCACGTTTATTAATCCAAACGAACGGAAAATAGGGGAATCACCCGTCAATGCAAACGATACAAAATAAAGAGTCTGGGCTCCGTGAGCCACTGGGGACGCTGTGGTCGTGTCTCACGCGCCGTCCCGATGTCCAGGAGAGGCGGTCCTTCTGTGGTCCCCTGGGGTCTTCTCTAGGCCGGGTCCTGGGGCAAAGGTCCGTGCGGGTAGGGAATCTCGCTTCGCTCCGCTCTCTGCTCCTGCATGGGTCACATACCTCCTGCGTGTCAGACTACCTCTCAGCTTCTCTTTTATAGCCCTCACCTGGGTCTGATTGGCCTGGTACACAGGTGTCTCCTGTTGGCGTTGAGTGGGACCTTCTCAAAGCGGCCCTTGGCGCCCTCTGGGGGAAAAGGGTGGTAGACAGCTCGTATTACCTGCCCTCTGGGCTTCCAGGCCCGCCGTGTCGGGGCCGGGTTGCCACAACACACACACACACACACACACACACACACACACACACACACACACACACACACACACACACACACACACACACACACACACACACACACACACACACACACACACACACACACACACACACACACACACACACACACACACACACACACACACACACACACACACACACACACAATCTGATCAAATAGACACTGCAGGTGTTGTTGTGGGTGGGTTTCATGACTCAGTGCTGCCCCCCCAGGCAGGACATGGAGCAGCAGCTGGGCTCCCTCATCCTGGCCACAGATATCAGCAGACAGAATGAGTTCTTGTCCACCTTCAGAGAACACCTGAACCACCAGAGCCTGGACCTCCATCAAGCCCCACACAGGCACTTTATACTGCAGGTATACCATCCACAGGGCTACACACACACACACACACACACACACACACACACACACACACACACACACACAGGTACATAAATATATTCAATTCATAAACACACACACACACACAGGTACATAAATATATTCAATTCATACACTGACAACGAAATACATACACACAAAACCAACCAAGACTTCGTAAACCAATGTGTTTTTTTGTAAATTGCCATGGTTCTCAGATTGCTCTGAAGTGTGCAGATGTGTGCAACCCGTGTCGGGAGTGGAACCTCAGCAGACAGTGGAGTGAGAGAGTGTGTGAGGAATTCTACAGGCAAGGTGGGTCCCGACTCCCCACACTGGCACCTCAAAACCTGCATAAAAACTGTGAACAATCTGTAATATAATACACTGAGAGCTGAATGAATCCCCCATGTTTAACAACACCATTGTATTGTCAGGTGACATCGAGAGGAAATTTGCCTTGGAGGTCAGCCCTCTGTGCAATCAGCAGGAAGACTCTGTCCCCTCCATCCAGATAGGTAGGGTGTGTGTGTGTGTGTGTGTGTGTGTGTGTGTGTGTGTGTGTGTGTGTGTGTGTGTGTGTTTGTATAAGCCTGTTGTGGTCAGACGTCCTCACTTGGAGGTGGGGGGCCCTTCTTCTTTGGGGACGGGGCCCTCATTGGACTCCTCCCTGCCCTCTCCTCAGGCTTCATCTCCCACATCGTGGAGCCCTTGTTTGAGGAGTGGTGCCGGTTCACCGAGCCCAGCCCACTCAGCCACACAATGATGGACCTCCTGCAGCAGAACAAGACTTGCTGGATGGGCCATGCCCATCTGAAAGAAGAAGAAGAAGAAGATGGAGGAGGAGAAAACAGGGGACCGGTGGCGAACCCATAATCCTCGCTAAACCTTCCTCCATGCTGGGTTTTTTCTTCTTCTTCTTCTTCTTCTTCTTCTTCATCTACCTTTCCAAACCCAGGAAAGGAGCAAGTGGGTGGGGAGGTGGCTCGTGGTCGGACGGCTCCGTCTTTGTTCAGACGAACCTCTGTGGCTGTATGCACGGGCCTGGAGGGCTGTGTGGGGCCACGAGAAGGGTAAGGGGATAGCGCCCTCTGGTGGATTGGAGGTGGAAGGGAAGTATGACAGGGAAAGTGCATTGAGAAAGGCCGCAAGGGGAACTTGATGAAAACGCTCCTCTCGTCTTGTTTACCCGGGTATATGGGCGGCTATGTGGATTGTTTTAAAAGAGCAAGTTATCATTTCATGGACAGCTTTGACTTTATGACTTGATGAAAGTATGTCAAAACGATGAAACGCTTTACAGCTGGACTGGGGTAAAACATTTGTTTCAATTACTGTAATTATTACTGTAATTAATACCAAAAAAATAACAATTGAAACATTGTATAATATATCGAGGCTTTTATAAATTGTATGTACTTTCTTTAGTCTTTTTCAAAATGTGCACTCTGTTGGACACAATTTAAAAAATGTCTCTCTGCCTCCTGTATAGAAAGAGGTATTGTGGCGCAGACTTACCCTATCATTGGAGTAAATATGGATACCAATAACCAATACCTGTGTTTTAAGAAAACTGAATCGTAGATACGTTGGATTTTTGTGGACTGAACTTGGCAGGTGATATGGAAACAAACATAACTTGAGCCCTTTCCAAGGGCCTGTTTTTTATGGCATACCAAAAGCCATACAACTCACTGTACTTTCTAAAAAATAATCTATACAAACGGTGTGGTGCTTGAACTCCGCAATTCAAATGCCAAAATCTCTACATGTGCACTTATACTGGTTCAGAATGTCAAAAAACTCTTTGTGCATATGATTTGAATGGTTTTTTACAGGTGATCTCAACCTCATAGGCCTCACAACAACACACCCTCCATTCACAACTGCCTTTGCACCAAGCAGCGATTTGATCCGTCACTTGTACACACCGTTCACTACTGAGGTATTGTCAAGTTTATAATGCAGTACTCCTTTGTCTTCTACTCTTTGGTACAAGGAGTAGCGTTGATTTTTTTGCTTGGTTTCTTAATACCACTTCCGCAGATCCATGCACTTCTTTCACAATTGGTCGTCAGTACGTAGGAACCGGGGATTTCTTTCCACCAAAATCGAATGGTTCCGATTATACTGCCAATCATACAGGGTTTCATCTAATTGACTTCTACTCACTACACTGATTGGTATCCCCTTCAGTCATCCTCCCTGTTTGAGGAAATCAATTGTTTCTTCATATTTCTTTGTGTCTTAATCTAATGTTCAATAACAAATGCAACTGTATTTTTCATTCCAGCATTTTAATACTTCATTGCAATAATGTCTGGTATTGATCGGAGTAGTCAACTTTGGTTTCATGACCATGGTTAAATACTGATTAGGGAATAATCACTGCACAAATGGGCACTTTTGTTAAGGGGACTCCCATACAGCGACTCTTTACCGAAAGTAATAACAAATTGCGTTCAAACACATGATCCAAAGGTTCAGAGTTTTGTAAAAGGATAACAAAGTTTAAAGTGTTGCCACTGGCTTGCGTGTTTGGGGAACTTTTTAAAATGAACTCAGGAGAGGTTTTAGTGGTTACTGCCATAGTTAAGAGGGGAGCACAAGTGCTTTTTATCTGCAATCTAGTCTAGGGGTGTTTGACTCTCACCCCAACATGACGGGACACTAAAATGATGGGACTGGCTTATAACAGGCCCGCGACAGCAGCAGATACAAGATTTTTCATTTTCTTTTGTCAGCATTTGATTTGGTTGCCGTTATTATATGAAGACAATTTACAAAGATTATACAAATGCTTCTATAATAAATTGCCAACCATAGCTTTAATGGAAAACTACTGCAAGTCATTTGGGATACTTGTCTCTATTAAAACGATTTAGTAGTACCTCAGTATACCGAGCAAGCAAGCCATAGTCACATCACTGTTATTGACCAGAACTTCAACAACCACAAAGGTACACTGTCTGTCTATTTCTCAGTGTTTCATTGTGTAGCACATCTTCATGAATAGGTAGCTGTAGATTTAAAAAAAAAAATAATGTTTCCTGCTGCTGACTATATGGTCTTGATTCACCCCCCACTTGCTAATGACGGGCTAAGATTATATTCTATCATAATGGAAAGGAAATAAACTTGTTTCTTTACCTTTTGGTGGATATGGTCTGTTTGTTATTGTGTCCGACCCATTCTGGCTCAAGGAGTCTCTGAAATCGTGTCGCATTGTTGAAGGATATTTCCCTATTGTTTTTAACAATCTCAACTGCCCTTCGACCAAACCTTTTAGATACACTAAGCTTTGTTTTCTGTAGTCCAACACAACAATCAGCGTTCTCTCCGGCTCTCACCCACGTGTCCATCCAACCCCAAAGAACAAACAGACCGTGATCAAGCCAAAATGAATCAACTACTTTTATTTCTCTGTAGGAATTCATTCCGTAATGATATAAGGTGATGTGAGCCGTCCAGTAGCAAAAACAAGCCCTTTCAGAAGACACACATTGGCGGGGAGAAACCGCCCAAAGCAGTACATTGTCTGTTTCTGCGGCTTAAGGATTACGTTCTTGCTCAATATTGGACACATTAAAAAAATATCTGCCCATACCAGTCCCTTAATCCTAAAAAGATAAGAAAATCCAGTCCAGGTAAAAAAAAGAGGCGCTAAATGAAAGAATACCTATCCTTTAAGGCCCCCGCTTTTCACCTATCTTGATGATAGCAAACTTCCAGGGAATCCATTGTATAGTCTAAACCCTCTGCAGTGCCCCATTTCCCAGACGTGTTCTTATGAGTCACACGGGTGAGGCTAATGGCACTCATAATGGCTCTGCTACTTTTATTTGCCAGGGCCCAATTAGAAGAGTAATTTAGTGCAGATAGGTCTACCACCTGTGTGCTAGGACATAAAAGGAGCAGATCCATAATGAGGGGTGTGAGCCACACCTGTGTTTATTCTACCATGACACCTCGGTGAAAGGGTCCATTGAGGTTTGAAGTCAAATGTTTGCATTGGTCTGCACTGAAGACAGTATGTCACACAATAACTGTTTTTTTTACTTTTACCTTGATGTGTACATTTCCGTGAATATTACTGAAGGTAAATGTTTCCACAGTTGTCTATCCCGTGATCTCGCCTGGTAAGTGATTTTATTGGATCACTGTAGCTGATATAAGGCACCTGGCACCTTTGTAATTTAATGTGATATCTCTGAAGTCTCTGTGTTATCTCTGTTAGTACTGTTTTTCCCAAAAGTGTATCCGCTGCATTGAAAATACCAATGGCAAATAAAGAAATCGATTCTGATTGGGGTAAACACACCCCACAACGTCATAAAGTTATTTATGAAACTGAATAGCTGCAGTGGTTTGACGCACGCACGGGTATTGCTTTATTCCACCACTGGACGGCGCTACCCTCACGCTGCTTCATACACCGCCCATAACCAATAAACTATATCACTTTCCCTCAATGTTTGACTACTTGTAAAATCGTATACAGGCATCGTAAAAATACTACAACCGTGCATGTGGCAGAAGAATGGCAGGCAGCCATGGTCTGTCTGCAAGCAAACATAGAGCTGGGTAAAGATGAAAGAGGGACTGAAGGGGTATGACACAAGTTTTATACCGCTCGAGTTTACATGACAAACACGCAAGCGTGAGAATTTAGCCCGATAATGAGTCACAATGATTCATGTTGTAAGTAGAGATAGAGTTTATGGAGGCCATTGTATCATCAGTGGTAGTAGGCCGGCAGAATAATATACCTTTGTTAAATGTAGTAACCTACTTGACATATATTGTAGTATTAGAATTACAGCCAAGTACAGATTAGAAATTTGTTTAGAGATAAGAAGGTATTTAGGTAATACACGGAGAGGGTAATAGAAAGACAGAGGGAGAGAAGGTAGGGGTAGATGGCCTATAATTCCTGGGTACATTTGCATATATCCAGTATTTGCAATTCAAATTATTATTGTAGATTTAGACAGGATCTCCATCGTTGTTCTCTTGTCATTGGTTTACTAAAATACCTCTATTAGTTTTACTGCTCAATAAGTGTGTCAAATTACAGCTTGCGTGAAATACTGCACCACTTCTAATTTCCCCCTTTATCTCTATAGAAAGCTAATGTTACACGCGGTATAGGCCTACCACAAATTGTGTGAGACACGCGCACACACGCATGCAAACACGGGACGTGTGTGTAACTTGATTGTAACTTACACTCACAAAAGATCATCATTTTGTTTGAAAGGGTTTTGTTGATCATGATTTTGGGCTCCTAATCTGTTCATCTGATCATGTCAGATACATACATGTGCACATATGCGCTCACACACACATGTGCACGTGTGTGTGTGTGTGTCTCTCTCTCTCTCTCTCTCTCTCTCTCTCTCTCTCTCTCTCTCTCTCTCTCTCTCTCTCTCTCTCTCTCTCTCTCTCTCTCTCTCTCACACATACACAAACAAAAAATAACACCGACAGCTAAACGTTCTTACACAAAGCATGCACAGAGCACTCAAAATT
This sequence comes from Gadus macrocephalus, assembly GCF_031168955.1. Lineage (NCBI taxonomy): Eukaryota > Metazoa > Chordata > Actinopteri > Gadiformes > Gadidae > Gadus > Gadus macrocephalus. The sequence continues at coordinate 7,162,585 of NC_082402.1, read as the reverse complement.
GCGCATGGTAAAAATACACAAACAGGAGAAGTCAGTCAGTCAGTCAGTGTTAACTGTGCATGTGTCAGTGTAAATATTGACACACCAAACAAAGCCTCAATCCCCCCCCCCTCCCCCTTACTGTTACCCCATTACAACTCCATAAGAGCATTGTAGCGATAAGTATCTGCCCCTGGATGGGAACTTTAGATCAAAGCAACCTGGCTATTTTACGAATTGGCTGTGTGTAAGAAATGAATAAAATGCACACATATTACAGCAACATGTTCCTTTGAATGAAGCCCTCTAGAGTGGCTCGCATTCAACCTGAGAACAGGAGCTGACACACCATGTGAAACTCAAGACTGAAACACTGAGGCCAGAAAATGTGTGACTATCAGGTCTGCTACAATTTGTGTGCGTGTCTGTCTGTCTTGTCTGTTTATCTTTCTCTCTCGGTCTGTCTGTCTGTTTATCTCTCTCTGTCTTTCTGTCCCTCTCGCTTCAGGTCCTGATCTCTTTCTGTTGTTTTGGCTGCCTGGCTGTCTGCTTGCCGGTCTGTTGTCTCTCTCTCTCGTTCTCTGTTTGTCTGTGTGTCTGTTGAATGCCTCTTCATCCTTCACGGGTCACCCTCTCTAAGGTACGTTCACGCCAAAATAGAGGGGGCACCGCGTCTCCATACAAAGTCAATGCAAAGACGGGTTTAGAGGCGAATTTGTCGCCAGAAGAACCTGGTGTGACATTCAATGGCGTCTGGCGTGGCATGAACGCCCTCACACGCGCGAGAAGGCTCTCGCTCATGAGGCTGCATCCACCGTGATCTCTACCCAGGTCCTCCCCCCCCCCCCCTCCTTATTTGCATAAGCCTCCCCACCACTGATTGCTATCTCTCCCCACTTCATCACCGCCGCCACCACCATCTCAACACTTATATCAAGAAACCCTTCTTGCCGTCTCTCGCTTGGACTTTTTTGATCACTCGTTGGAAGGGTGCGAGCGAGCAGGTTGTGAGTCACCAGGCGTGATGAAGCACATCTCGTATGTAGTCTTTATCTCACTTTGTCCCTCTCTCCCCCACATACTTACACTCACACACGTACACATCCACGTTCTTAATGTGCAGTGTGAAGTCTGGCGGTCTCTTCAGGGGAGTAGGAGGTTTCTAGAGCGGCATGAGAACGTTTTTGCTCGATTGGAAAAACACGACCTTTTGAGCCCGGGTGGGGACTTGAATGGGTTAATTATTTGATGCACTATATTTACATAGTGCATCAAATGACTTTATCCGCACGACACACACACACACACACACACCACATACACACCCACACACACACACACACACACAGACGCAACCACACAAACACACACACACACACTCACACAGACAGACAGACTGACAGACAGACAGACAATACACACAGGTGTGTTTATATGCTATGTACACACATGGGCAGTTAAATGTTTTTACACAGCAATAATCTGCTAGCAGCTGCGTGTGTGTGTGTGTGCGGGTGTTTGTGTCTGTGTATGTGAGTACATGTTTAAGAAGTAGCTATCTGCATCTGAGGTTATTATATGGACACTTACTTGGCCCACTGATATACTGAACTCTCTCACACACACACACTGCACACCTGCTGATACACTTCACCTGCTCCTTCAGGTCTGTGCGTTGGTGTTGCAATTTTTGACATGTTTGTGTGTCGTGTCATGTTTGTGCATATTTGTGTGAGAAAGTGTGTGCTTCTTTGGGTTGTGTTGTTTTGTGTGTGTGTGTGTGTGTGTGTGTGTGTGTGTGGGGGGGCATGTGTGCGCGTGTGTGTGTGTGTGTGTGTGTGTGTGTGTGTGTGTGTGTGTGTGTGTGTGTGTGTGTGTGTGTGTGTGTGTGTTCTAAATGTGTTCACCTGAGGAAAAGTATTGGACCTTCATGTAGGCAAATAGAGTTTATCATTGTCACAAGTTACATTGTCATTTGTGCGAAAGAGAATATGTGTTCATAACATCAACATGATTGGCAATCCTCAACTATTTGCTTTGGGAGTTGAGTGGGACTGATAAGCTTCGTATACCCACATGCCTGTGTTTGGTGTCTGTCAGTCGACCTGGCATTGGTACCTGAAGCAAAACACCTGGTCATTCTGCACCCTTCTCAGTATTCAGTATTTAGCAGGTAATCGTCATTGCATCACCTCTTTAGACCATTCATTTTGAAGATAATCTAACCATTCCAATTCAAACGAATCACCATCGTTTGTTGATTGTATTTAAGTCCTCAGAATTGAAGATCAAGTCTTTCACGATATGCAACAAGTGTCCGTGCCGTGCCTGCACTACCACTGATTGCCCATTGGGGGCAACAGAGTATCTTCCTCGTCATGTCATATATTTCCTCTCAGATATGGTCCAACCTGTTTGTCCTGTTATGCCGGCTGTCTGCGCCTCATTAATCAAATTATATTTGTTTTCCATGTCCTTGCTTATAAGGGCACAGCATTATTGATGGCATTTTGGAGAGTGTTCCT
>NC_082402.1:7142848-7150348 GCF_031168955.1 Gadus macrocephalus | reverse complement strand
AAAATGCATCAAATATTAATTATCAATATATATCAAAATATTAATTTTCAGCTAAATCTTTCAGATGACCTACTATCATTTAAGTGGAAACAAGACATGCTGATTAAAAAATGCATTACAAACAGTTCATTTAAAAAAAGAAAATGTGGAAATTATAATAAATGTATGTATAAACAGCAGTTGTACAAAACCTTAGGTTCAGGGGGCTTCCCGTGTAACATAGCATCAGTGTTTAGTACTCCCAGAAAACCCCAAATTCAAGTGCAGCTTCATCCACCACTGTCTTGATGTAGCTCTGTATGTAACTTGGTAAGAATTCTTATACAAAAAATATTTGTTCAATGGAAATGTCAATGTAGTATATACTGTAGAGGCTTTGAGACTATCAAAACAAAAAAAGCGGAAAAGCTCAAGAAAATTGAAATGAAAAATAAAAGATATATAAAAACATTTGGTTAATCTGTTAATACTTAAAATGTCTGGCCCCTCTTTTTCGTCATTGAAAGACAACAGTCTTTTGACAGTAAACGTGACATGGAGGGCTAACGTTCAGGCTTTGAGATCAGCAGGAGGATGCAGGGGTACATCCATGAGAATAGTCCTTGAATAATACCCAAGCGGGGGACATTTAGGAATGATGTAAACAATAGTTGGGTTCTGGTTTGAAATATGGTATCATGATTTAAATACAACTTAGAAATGTTATTTCGTTAATGTTTTTGGACTTGTAGTAATGCTATAAGGGCATAAATACTGCTCACTTGGCCAATTGTAACAAAAAAAAAGAATTGTGAAAGGAAAGAAAAATTAAATAAATTAGCTTGTTCTTTATATTAATGACAGAATTTAGTATTCATAAAAATACAGCCCACATGTAAATGATACAGCCACAATTTCCCATTTATAAAACATTGATAATAATACAATAAAATAAACTTAGATTGACACAAATAAAAATAAAAACAGTACAAAAATGAAAAAAAGGGGTGTACGAAAAAAAGTTAATATTGTCTTTGGTTGGTTGAAATCCAACAAGTGTGAGTGTTAAAACACCAATGGCATCGCGCCGCTCCCAACTGTACCACAACAAATTAAAGAAAAACATTACGCTGCATCAAATGCAGGGGAATGTCGCTGTTTCCAGGTAAACGCACAACTTCTGTTGGCCCATGGGGTGCACATGTCGTGCTTTTTGCGTTTGTGTGAGTCTGTGGATGTGTGCGTTCGTTGCGTTCACACGACCAGCGTCCGGGCCGGGTACGGGTTGATGTATTTGTGGCTGTGCTCCGAGGCCAGGCTCTGCTCCTCCATCTTCCCGCAGGTCACCTGATCCCACGTGCTGTGCTGCTGTTCAGAGGGAGGGAGGGAAAAGGAAGGTTAACCATACAGTAATACATCACGATCATTAGTCACACACCCACGCATGCATGCACACACATGCAGACACGCACACACACAAACACAAGGTTAGTACCTGTGTCGGACTGGCCACGGGCCGACGAGCAAGGTGGTACGTTTTGTGCCCGTCGTCGCTTAGTAAGGATCTCGTGAGCATGTCCTGTGGAAAATGCAATCGGTCAGCAAACAGCTAATGTATGTAATACTGTCAAGATAATGTAATTAATGACAATAGTAATAGAAAAGCTTGTTATGCAATGTGGAAGAATGGCTGATGAGAGGAACTTGGTTGTTCTCCATGGGGAGATTAAAGTAGTGAATCTGCAAAATAAACAAGTGCAAGATTCTAAATAAACCAATAATTGAGTGAGTGAGTGAGTGAGTGAGTGAGTGAACGGGTGAGCTAGTGAGTGAGTGAGTGAGTGAGCGAGTGAGTGCGTGCGTGCGTGCGTGAGTGTGTGTGTGTGGCTTTACACTTACAGGTACTTCCTGGGGCGGGCCGGTGGGGGAGAAGAGCTGTGTGTGGAGGTCCTGCCCCTCCCACTGCATGCAGGGACTCCTCTCACACGGTGACTCCACCTGAGACAACACACACACACACACACACACACACATACATCATTAGAATGACAACCAATAAGTGACAACATGTATATACTCTTACGAAACCATTTCCTATAAGTCAGTGCACTAAGTAGACTAATAGCATCAGAAATTGCTAACAGCATTTAATATTAAAGTCTATACGTAACTCAACATAGACTTCATCACTTCTCACTATCCTGTATTGCATAATAACTTGTGCAATCTTAATGCTATTTTGTATATCTGGTTTGTGGTCTTTCTAAAACAAGATGTATCCTCCCACTGAATTCACAGAGGTTGCAGTCTTGCGGTAAGAAAACCTTGTTACTTTATACCTAGAATCTCTCCAGCAATGTTTGTGTATACATGCAAAATGAAGTGCAAAGATAGGTTGACTGCAAGAAAGGGAAAGCACCTCTTGTTTGATCTTCTTCATCGGGGGCTGCTCATTTATGGACCCCCCCGCCGAGATGGTGCACTCCATAGGCTCCTGTTTGATGGACTCTGCCATCTCTAGAACCAGGGGCGAGTTCTGAAAAATCCCCACATTTCCCGAGTGAGTCACCTCAGACAGACAGTGGTTTTGGTGGCACACATACAAGAGAATGGTGGCAGGTCACAACTCTTAAGGCCTGCTGCTTTAACCAAGCTCTGTAAATATCACAGTTATACTAAAAAGCACAAACAAGCACAAACAAATATGTTGACCATAATTATTAATACTAATAAATGATTACAATTCCTGGAGGTATAATCTTCTATGTAAAGAATACCTATTATCTGAGCATATACTACATTTTAGCCATTTTTGTGTGTGTGTGTGTGTGTGTGTGTGTGTGTGTGTGTGTGTATTTCTTACCAGTAGTTTCAGGGGTCCATACTTCCCAGCGTCCTGCATGGTCAGGGTTGACCTGAAGGGCGTTGGCGTGCGTGGACTTGATTCTAAAATCGAACGACGGATGTTTGGAGTCCTGAACCTGAAACGATAGCGGAGAAGGAGATGGAAAAACATCATTAGTCAATGAGGCAGTTTAATGGATTTGGTTTAGGACAAAATTGGCAAAGATTTTAGATCTAAAATATATTTAGGGACGAAATGTTAAATTACAGGTCATTCTCCTTCTGGAGCCTGAGTGTGTGGTGGTGGTGTAGGGGCGTGGCCATGGAGGGCTTGATGTCTACCGGTGGGCTCATTGGTAGACTCTCGCTGTCCGAGTGTTCCGGGCTCATCGATTGGTTGAGAAACTGTGAGGAGAAGAGAGAGAGGCAAATTAATGAATGCAAATAGGTTTCAGGCCGTTTGTTTTTTCATGGCTCGTTGAAGCAGAATTTGGAAATCAGAGGAACAAGAGATGGAAAGTAGATACGAGAAGGCAGTAGGATTGCTACAAAAGGTGGGAACGACAGAGATAAGGGATAAAAAGTTTCACTAATTTGGTCAGAAATATTTTGATGATGTGATCCAACGGAAATCGGATTAAATGGTAATCGGAAGGATTAAGATTTAAAGTCCATTTCGGATTTAAGTCCACTACTACTATCAACTAATTAGCTACCTGTGAGGGCGAAAAGGGCAGATTTCTGACTGGTGAAGGCTTGGGAGTTGAGCAGACGAAACCAGCCAATGACACTGGTCCGTGAGTAGCTCCTGTGCCCTGATTGGCCAAGACCCTGTCTGTTCTGGAAATGCTCCTATCCGTGAAACCAACTGTAGGGGCCTCACCCAATGAGGAGAGGCTCTGAGAAAAGGGTGGGAGCAAAAAATGGGTCAAGGCCCACTAATGGAGAAATATATATGCTTCTCTACCCTGCCTTAAGAGTTGAGATTGAAAACTCCTGGTTAGTAGCAGCAGGTCAAAAACAAACAGTAATAATGAGGTAAACTTACAGAATCGATGACCGATTCCATGAACTCTGGAAGCACGTGCGAGAAGGCGGGGCTGCAGTTGTGGCCATTCCTGCTGCTGCTGCTGCTATTGTGGCTGTTGTTCTGGCTGTTGTTGTTGTTGTTGTTATTGTTACTGCTGTTGTTGTTGCTGCTGCTGCCACAATGGGCGCGCGTTGAGGAGGCGCTCTCCTCGGGTAGGCAGCTCTGGTCCAGGGGAAGCGCGGGTGCGGAGGACTGGTGATGATGGTGTAACGATGAGGTACCGCCCTCTAAGCTGTCCGTCATGGAGCTCTGGTGGGCCCAGCTGGGATAGGTCAGGTTGATCTGAGACGGAGAAACACGGGGACGGTATTTAGAGTGTGTGGTGGAACGTCGAAGCAGACGCTCGAGGTAGAGCCATCGTTCAAACCATAAACTCAAAAAAGCAAAAGGCAAGAAGCAGGAAGGGAGGAGAGAGAGAGAGAAAGAGATAGAGCGAGAGACAGACAAATACACACACACACACACACACACACACACACACACACACACACACACACACACACACACACACACACACACACACACACACACAGAGTTGGGGAGAAAGGGAACTTGGGTGTAGAGCTGACAGGAGAGTGGTGGTGGTATAAGGTTGCACAAGGGGTCACGTAGACGCCAACACACATGAGAGGCGAGATAAGACTATTTCATCACTTCTGCAGAAACAGACCCCCCCAGATGTTTCCTCAACCTCCTCTACACACATACACAGGCGCACGCACACACACACACCCACACACACCCCTCAGAGCAAGGGGTCAACCCGTACATACACACGTGCAAGCACACTTTCAGGCTCCACTTACTGGTATTGAGGGCTGGCCTCTCTCTAGCTCGTTCTCTGCAGCCATGAGAAGGAGCTCAATCTCCTTCACCCGTTTCTCCTTCTCAGGGTCCTCCTCACTATAGTGTCTCTGATAGGTAGAAAGTGAGAGGGAGCGTGAGAGAGACAGACAGACAGACAGAGAGAGAGAGAGAGCGGGAGATTAGAGACTACCTTGTGCATGGTGCTTTTTGACGATTGTTAGTCAAATGAATCGTTGCGTGAGCACTGTTCATAAAGGATTATTTTGGGATTGTACCTGTATAGCAGCAGTTCCATGCTGGGGAATGTTTCGGATATTTAATTGCAGGGCCATGGGGAAGATCTAATGAACAGGAAACAACAAGTGTTACAACCCGTAAAATATTTCAAGACATTTTCCATAGAGTCTGAGAAATGATATTCAAATAAGTAGGGTCCCAAAGAGGAAGGCTCCTCTTTTAAAGGGTTAGAAGAGAAAAAAGACAATACAAATTGAATGAAATGGAAATGTTTGAACTCAGCTCCCGATGTCACCTTCCAGGCCCACTCACTCACCCTGTGTGCGTCAGAGATGTATGAGTAGCTGGGAGACGACATGTGCTGGAGAGTGCTGTGATTGGACGAGTGGTGCGTGAAGCTCATCAGGTGATTGGTGGCCTTGGCATAGCCCGACCCTAGGGAGAGCGAGCCGACGCCGTTCTTGGCGGCCGTCTGGAGGTAGCCCTCCTGCTCCACCTTACGCCTCATGGTGGAGTTCCAGTGGTTCTTGATGGCGTTGTCGGTCCTGGATGGATAAACACAGGCCAGTCAGAAGCCGTTACACACACACACACACACACACAAACACACACACACACACACACACACACACACACACACACACACACACACACACACACACACACACACACACACACACACACACACACACACACACACACACACACACACACACACACACACACACACACATGCAGCATCGCAATAAGAAAGAGATAACCATGTGTCAATGTAAAGACAAAGAGACTGCAAATGTCTCATACCTGATAGCATTATCAATACTGGCACACACACACAACTGATAAAGGGAACCCCAGCTCACATAGGGACCCAGAGAAAGATAAGGCTTATCAAGCACATGGCCATTACATTGCTCTCATTGCAAAACTCTCTTTCTCTTTCATCAAAAGGCTGCTCAGGTTCCCATCTCTAACACTAACTCTAATAACCCCACCCCCACCCCCCCAGCCCCCCCATAGCCCCTGCCTGCATGAAGACTAACTATCCAAAGTCCCACCACAATCATATATCTTATACCCTCTCCTTCTTTCTCTTTCAATTTCTCTCAGGTCCATTAAATTTAATTCAAAAGAGCTTTACTTGCATGGAAAATGTACATTGACAAAGCAGTTAAAAAATTAAACAAAGGAAAAATGAAAAGAGTGCTGATACTACTACGACTAGTATAACTCAAAGTGACATCCTTTGCATTATCAATGCAAGGACAGAGCAATAAATGGGGTAATAGTGAGGGAGTGAATGAAACGATTTCCTGGAAATGCTAGCTCAGTCTACCAGCCTTCCCAGTGAACTGAACCGACTGGTCTATCCATCATACAGCTGGGTGTCACCAGAGGGGAATCAGAGGGAGATTTAGAAACGGCATGCGGTGGCTGCTCACACTCACACCCGGTGGTAAAATAGGGGCCCTTTCAATATTAAATTATAAAATATATATGGATGGCGTCCGATCTCTCTATCTCTGACTCTCTCTCTCTCTCTCTCTCTCTCTCTCTCTCTCTCTCTCTCTCCTCTCTCTCTCTCTCTCTCTCTCTCTCTCTCTCTCTCTCTCTCTCTCTCTCTCTCTCTCTCTCTCTCTCTCTCTCTCTCTCTCTCTCTCTCTCTCTCTCTCTCTCCCTCCCTCCCTCCCTCCCTCCCTCCCTCCCTCAGATCACCATGTGTTCCTCACCTGCCCGGAAGCAGCTTGGCGATCTCGGCCCAGCGGTTGCCCAGCCTCTCGTGGGCCTGGTAGATGATGCGGTCCTCCTCCTCGGTCCAGGACGTCTTCTTCACCTCTGGGTTCAGGTGGTTGTGCCAGCGCTCGCGGCACTGCTTGCCGATGCGTCCCTTCAGGTGCTTGGCGATCACGGACCACCTCTTGGCGCCGTACTTCTGCACCAGCTCGATCACCTAGATCGGGTGGAGAGAGAGGGGGGGGGGGGGGGGGGGGGTGGGGGGAGAGCGAGGGGAAGGAGGAAGCAACGTGTGATAACAGAAGAAAGAAAAGGGGAAGAGGGTGGAGGGAGTAGAAGAGGAAGAGGAAAAATAGGATTGCGAGGGAAAAACAAAGAACAAGTGAGAGAGAGAAAAACCCATCAGTCCTTGTGCATTAAAGAAAGTAATTACATATTGATGCGTTAAAGAGTAAAGGGAGGCAAGTCACTATCCATGGCCAAAGTAACTACTGCTACCCAAAGGTTTCTCCTCTCCTTCGTTCTTTTCTTCTTTATCTCTCTCTCTCTGGAGGTGATTAGGAACACCTGCTGCTCTACAGGGAGTTTCCAGTGAAACGTTAGCTACTCTGATAATGATACGCTCACATCTGGATTGACACTTTGCCCGGGAACACTTGAAAAGAGCCCAGGTATCATGTGTGGTATAACAGGCCTCTTATCAGAAACACTACACGGTGTCGGTACCCGGAGAATCGTTACCTAAGAATCTTTCATTGTGATATATATATGGGGCCCTCACACATTTACATGTACAAAATACTGTTTCG